>NW_011333937.1:7503-8194 GCF_000735185.1 Notothenia coriiceps
TTGTGTTGATCCCCACCATAGATCTACTGTCCCTTCAGCATTGAAGTCTTGGATTGGCCAGACTAATACATTTCTAATGTTAAATAAATGAAAACCATTCACAGTTAAGAATTAGATATTAATTATTAATGCTGTAAATTACCTTTAATATGTCTAACTATATTTAAAATGTGTTACCTTTTTATAAAAGTGATTATATTTGTATGCCAATATTTTCCTATGGTAAAGTTTCGTTTAGCACTTTTATTTTGGTAGTAATAAGATCGGGACTCTTATTTTGAAGGAACTTTTACCGGAAAATAAAAGTGCTAAACGAAACTTTACCATAGGAAAATATTGGCATACAAANGCTCGACAGTAACGGTTGCCAGGTTGCCATTGGCAACCATTCAGAAAAAACGTCAACCACTTATTGGCCTTTGGTTGCCATCAGTGGCAGCCGGTTTCTAACATAAATAAATAAGAACAGCAAACAGCAAAATGTGCACCCCAAAAATAGATAAATGTTAATTATTTGTTGTATAAAGACTGATATTTAATTATTGTTGTGACCAGTCGGAACCTGATACTTAAGTTGCACATGCATTGGTGTGATTACGGAGCCAGAAAGCAATGCACGTTTACTCGCGTGCGCAGTGCGCCCATGGATGTATAGGGTGCGCCGTGTATTTGTTTTACAGAAAATGGCGAA
>NW_011333937.1:10754-11800 GCF_000735185.1 Notothenia coriiceps
ATTTAAACTGTTTACAGAGAAGTCAAAATGTTTCCCCAACCCGGGAACACAACACACAGCTTCACCTTTCAGATTAATTACGGCTAAATAGCACCCATGGAGCGATATTATCATTTGGAGTAATGCTGGTGTCCAACCCCATACGCTAAACGTTATTGTGTATTTTATATGTATAATTATACGCTTGCAAATCACTCCTTACTTGTTCCTTCAGTGTTGTTTCCCGCTTGTAGCTGCTTTTAGAACTCGGTTGTACTTGTGTGCAAGGCCTTTTTTATTTTTTATTTAAACCAAATAGAGGTGGTGTTTAGTAAATACATGCATGACAAACTGGTGAGAGAAATCAGAGTTTTTTTTACTTTATAACAGGATTACTGAATAATTGGCATGAAGTCAAACAATAATCTGACAGCTATCTAAACAGAGTGGTGCACTGGTGCAGTGATGACGTACTCTTGTAAACCGAGTCTGACCCGGAGTAAACTGCGCATGGGTTCCCTCCATGCCCCCAGGAAGTGCGCCGGACTCTGATGAGAATATTCGTTGTGGCCAAACGGCGGTACTACACTTCCTTTAGGTTGCTGGGCCCGGAAACACTTTTTCCCATTGACTAACATTAGGCGCATTCACACCGCGGTACTTTTCCCACAAAGGTTCATGACACATACAGTACAGATCGCGTTCACACCGGAATAAATCCCTGGGGGTGGATTAGGCCAATGAAGCCGCTGACGTCACTTCTTCTTCTGCTTTGGGTTTACTGGCAGGCCGCAAACAATTTCACGGCGTATACTGCCGCCCAAAATCCCCGGTTGTTGGGGACTGGCTTCAGTAGAAGTTGCTGGATTATGGCTAGAAAGGATCCGTCTAGTGTAAATATGACGTCACGTTCTCGTTCTAACTCTCGTTGTAATCGAAGCGGCTCGGAAGCGCAGCCACGTGGCTGAATGTTTACGTTTGGGATGGCGAGAAACTAAACTATATTAAGTATGTAAATACTTGTTAGCGGTCTTGCTGTTGAAAGAAGAATGACAACACTGTAGATC
>NW_011333938.1:0-3691 GCF_000735185.1 Notothenia coriiceps
ACCGAATACCGTTATACAAGCATTTTGTACCAGTACTTTTCACACGTAGACTCTTGCAGGCCAGAGTAGCTGGAGTGAGTCAACAACAACAAAAAGTGAAGAAGAGGAAATGTATGTGAGGAATACAGATGAAGTGTCAGAAAGAGGGACAAGATCAGGAGGCAGAGGAGACTCCAGCTGGACCACATGGTATGTTCTTATTCTCCTTGCATATTCCATCACAGCAGCTCAATCTAGCAGCTCTTAGTATTGACACATATTGAAATGTGTTGCAGCACAGCTCACCTTCAGCTCTCTGAAGAGATGGGTGATGTCATTTGTGTACTTCATTATAACTAAGTACTTGTACTGTACTTACAGTAAACATAATTCTGGGTATCATGAGTACTTCCTGCTGTTTTATACCATATGTTAGTTTGTTTGTCTGAACACCTTGTTTCTCTTGTGCATTAAGAACACTTGTGTTAGGCCATGATTTAACAATACATAGGTTTTATATACAGTATGAAATACCACGTATACTGTCCGCCCTCCCATGCCACCCAGGCATGACCTCTTGCCCCCCTTTGCCACCCCATGTAAAATGTTCTAGAACCGCCACTGCATAGCAGTACAGATAAATGTGGGCTCACTATTTGGCAAGCAACCGGTCACAGTTGCCCTGTTTATCTCATGTCTTATAAAAGCTTATTAATGATTTATAAAGTGTTCACAACCTAATTAATTAATTAATTAATTACAAACTATTCGTAAACCCTTTATAAGGGTAGCCTTATTGTAAAGTAGTACCCAATGAACATTCAGGTAAACTAGTACCTTACCCTTACTCACCTAATTGATGCTAGGGTTTTTCTTTAATTTTGGTTAGTGAACTATTCTATTTTAATTAAGCGTCATTAAACACATATTTAAAAAAGGAACATCTTTCATCCAACCTGCTTTAGGCTGTGGGAACCATGGTTACAAACTTGTCTGGTGTTTGGCACTGGAAATGTATTTAAAGAAGGTAATTAAGAGATTCCTCAGTAAAACAAAGCTGCCTGCTGCAGCTGAAAACCAGTACCCACAAGTTGTTTACTGGTAATTTATAAGCATTGTTACTGTGGTAATGCGCCAATAAAGACAATACAAATGTTGCCATCAACAGCTTCAATCTCTTAAACATGTAACTTTTATCTAAGAGGGCATTTGTATTCCACATATACTGCCAAACCTCGCTGAAACCAGAGACGAGGGCAAAACTCGCTCCAGCTGATTATTTGCATGAAAAGTGTTATTCAATCAGACAAGTCATTGACCTTTGAAGAGGAAACCAAACAACTCAGACAACAATGAGGTTTCCTTGGCAACCAAAAAAAAAACAAGAAGCGTCCCTGCACTCTTTGTGATTAGTAATTGAATAGAATGCAAGGGGGAAAAGGATCAAGTTAAAATGGAAAGAGATTTGTTTTTAAATATGTATACTATTCGGAGAAGGGCCTTTTTGCCCAGGCACTTCTGTTGATTAGTCTGCATTGTGTTTAGAAATATCATAATGAGAATAGCATCGAGGACTATCTTTGTGACTGTATGATGTGCATGGACATTTTTAACATTCTCATTGTTTAGATGTATAACTCATCCTGCTGGTAAATCTAAAATAGCAATCCGTGCATCACCCTATCAGTACCAGGGATTCTGAATATGCATGATTATCAAGTACGGTCACCATGGAAATAACGTCTATATTTATATTCCATAAGCCAGAGATCAGACGTGTCGTTCAGACTGTAAGGTACACAACACCCAAGTGCCACACTTCCGTCATATCTTATTTTGTTTTTCTTAATCCTTACCTAGCAATAGCATTTGGCTCTTAGCTGCATTTACCCTGCAGTTTGTGCTAACATTAGAGCCTTGGGATTAACAGAGGTGCTAGACAGGAGCCAAAAACAAATCCTCTCCAACACCTACCTGTCTCTTGTGTTCCTGTCATTATCAAACACCTCCAGAGTGCCGGGCTGTTTGGATACTGCATTCGGAGTCCTAATGCAGTCGGTATAGAAGCACCTTATTACCGGTGTGAGGTTGTTCAGAGGTTGACAGTTATGCAGTGATGACGTACTTGCGAATCAGCATTGCAAAGGCTCCTTCGCCAAAAATAATTGGAAATGTTCCATTAGATTTCAGTAAGAAAATAAGCTTTGTGTTTTATTTTTTTTCCGCAAGTCTCCACATATTAACACCACTTTGCAAAATTGCAATCGCCTGAAATAAAAAGCTACCCTATAGGCAATAATCTAATATTTTGTCACTTGTTAGCAATGGCATTTTTTATGACGTATATTAGCGTCGGACCTTCACAAGTATTTACTGATGTATTTTATACCGTAGGAAAAATCCTGAACATCTCGTAAACTTGGGTTAACCACAGACCTTATTTAAGGCTTTTAACCTGAAAGGACACCTATCATGCTATATTTAAATGATATATGTTAGGGCCATACTTACATACATACATAAGGCATATTTGTACGTTTCTGTTTTCAAAATACCAAACAGATCATGCATTTTAGCCATGCCTCATTTCGCTCTATTTGCTGTTCTCCAGCCCTGTTTTTGTAGGGGGCTGATTATGTGAGCTGCAGCTGACCACGCCCCCCTGCAGGAGAGGGGACCGCGCTCTGATCAAGTCAGAAGAGGGGGAGAAAAATAGATCTCCGTCCTCCGTGTTTTATTATATTATTATATAGAGTCGTTATTCATTTGTTTTAAAGCTCAATAAATAACAAAGAAGACCTTTGACCGGCACTTTTCTAATTTTGTCCGGAAGATTTACACTTTAACCGACATCTTGACCTGAAACTCTACCGCACGTTCCCCTCGTTCCTTGGAAGAGGCGGAGAGGTGGGTGTTTGTCATCTGCTGGTGGACTAACCGGAGATAATTACAGTGCTTGCCTCGACAGGGAGGGATTGCATTGAATTACAGCAGCGGGAGCAAACGCTTGCCCCGGGGAGGGAGAAAAAGAGCCACAGCTGAGAATAAACAGAAGGGCAACCATGGCAACCATGCACGGGAAGTCGTCTTCGCTGCTTTTGTGGCAGACTACAGCGCCACTTACATGGCCTTACCTGGCATATGTACTAGAGCGTCTCCAGCGCTTTCGAGCGGCAATGGCCGGCCGTGGCCCAACCCCACATTCCCCTGATAGGCGGAGAGTTGGCCCAATAGCCGTAGTGCCACCGTCCGGACGTCAGGATAGTGTTCAAATCTGTTGCAGCCCCTTTTTTAGAGATTTGGGTATGGAGGAAAATAGAGAGGGTTGTGTTTTCTGACACTTGGTGAGTTCCCTGGAACACCGGGGAAACATATTCATGTATAAAAGCAACACGTTCTCACTCCCAATCCGTCACATATTGACGGACGATCAGGGCCCCTCCCTGTCACTCTATTACGTACAGGGTACCCCTTGGAAGTCAGTTTTCAACGGGCAGGGCGTCCCATTGACTTGGTAATAGAGGAGTTGGGAACGCAGCAAAATGCTCTCCGCAGATCCATTCTCACAGCGTTTATCAACCTTTTTCTTACTCAATATCATGCCACACTTATTGTTTTTACTTCTTTATTTTAATTGAATAATGTAGGACTTTTTTTGTCCGTCAGTTATGGGGAGAGTAGGGGCTCAGAATACTGAAATCTGTATTGTTTC
>NW_011333939.1:0-3545 GCF_000735185.1 Notothenia coriiceps
TCAAGTTTTCAACAAATCATTGCAATGCATTTGAGCTGTAACAATTTTGATTCAAATCATTTCACTTTTCTGCATTTCTCCGCTAAGTTCAGCAACACACTTACTTGGTTTTTGTAGCTAAAAGCAGCTACAGAGATCATTCAACTAATAACATATTCAGCTTTTTCTGCATTTTCAGCTAAATTCAGCAACAAATATACACAGTTTACAGCATTCACATGCATTTTCAGCAGGAAATACATTTTCTAGTTACGTCTGTAGACCAAAAATGAAACATATGACTACATAACACTGTTTAAAAAATCTAAATAAATTCTTACCAAACATTAGTGATCCCTTTTAGTTTTATACATACCATTATAGCTACTATTTGCAAATTCAGGCAGAAAGCATTCAGAATTGTACTAAATAGTACCGCTTACAAAGACATTAAATAAATAAAATCTTCTCATTTTACAAGTAACAGGATATACAATTGCTTCAAAGCCTAGAAGGGTCACACAGAGCCATATGCACAATATGTTGTAGGCTATACAATCCCGAGCTGAGCAGGTTCAGGTATCACAAGCTCTCAAACTCACACTCTAACTTCCTGGAAGAAGTAGAGCATTGTAAAAAAATACAAACAAAAACATAAACCATCAAAAAGGGGGGAGGTAGGGCATTTGAATTACTTATTTAGCATAGTATCATGCCAAAATATCCAAATGTATAAACCCAATGTTCCCCTTGAGACCAAGAATCATTGATTTAGCCACTGCTTTCATGTACGCACAAACAAACACTACAGCTTTATTCAATTGCATGGACATACACTTTTTTTATTTTAAGGCTGCATCTAAAAACTCTATATGAACAATAACAATCCATTAACAGCATGTTGGGGCTTAGTGAGATTTCAGAAGACTCTTGAAATCAGACACTTTTGTTAAATGATTGTATGTGATTGATACAAGAAATATATTAAATTGTTGAATGTTTTGAGTAACTTTTCCCAGATCATTGCTGTTACCATTCATTCATTGGGCAGACAATTTCATGCAAAACGATGAGAATCAGACAGATTTAGTTTTAGACCACAAGAGGGCTTCATATACCCATTCTTCAAAGGAGACAGTGAATCCTTCAGGTTACAAGGGTAAGGGTTAGTGTACTGCATACATTAGTTGACAGGTGTACGATGCATACGATGTATGACTTTATGGGATCTGACCTTACTCCTTTTTTTGGCAAGATGTTCAGACAGGTTGGTTGATTGGAATTAATACATTTCAATTTTCTTTACAAAATGTAAAAACATTTCTTAAAAGTGTAAACAAAAAACAGCATCTTCTTGTGCTTCAAACAGCGAAAGAGTGGTTGCACTGATCAACTAGCCAAGTTATGAGAAATGTTCTTGTACGAGTGTGAAACTGATGATGATTTTTTTTAGATGGCATAAGTGCTTTGTGCTTGTTATCCTTCAATAAAATAAGAAGTTGTGTTTGAGAAAAGGCATCATCAAGTACTCTTTCTTAGTTATTTCATGTATGATGGAGTAGGAAAAGAGCTATTATTAACCTGCCTTACGAACTTTATTGGATCAAACAGATGCTATTGAGAATTATTTTAAATGTTTGTGACAGAGAGCTTTCAAAGTGGTAAGTGGTAATGAAGCTGTGAATAATTTTATGTCAGAATCAACAATCTGAGGGCATATTTGCTTTTTTTTCTCTTATCAATATAAATAACATATACAATTTGAAAATCTGCAGCCTCTATGCATCATACAAACTTAGAAACATGGGGTTTATCTAAAAATGGCCGAACATGTCTTCAAAGTGATTGTCTATTCATATCCAGTATTCTACTTTGCCAAAATGAACGTTTTTCTTTCCCTTATGGAAATGTGCTTTTTGCGGATATAGCCTTTTGTGTTAAAGACATAAAACCACTAAAATCCCTACTTCTTTCTGTTTGCTATCAACCACTGCATGGTCTACACGCTTGAGCGGAAGTGACAGCAACGAGGCCCCTCAGGGTACGGTTGTGGTGACCAGGCTTTGTGCCTGTCACAGTGGGACATTTGCCAGCAGTGAACAAATCAAACGTGATTGTGTAGCATTTAACCCAAGCCAGGGTTCTCAAAACAAGTGTACAGTAATCGCTTATTTAAAAAATGTAAGCTGGAGTAGGCAAGTTTTTTTTGTAAATGTGTGGCTAAATGCAAGGTAATAAATTGTGCATTATTATCTCAGTCTTATATTGATTAGGTGGTTGCCGCTAATAAATCAAAGAACAAGAACAACTTAAAACGCATGTATTTGAAAGCCTTTAATGGTTTTGCGACCCTTTGCGGACATTGAAGTGTGATAAGACAATAGTAACACCTGCAGAAATCGTGCACAGCTGTACTTTACAGCTTCAGCCTGTCCCCAACACTAAGATTACACCCCCTCTTAGTCTTTTGTACTCTACTCCACAGAGTGGGCAGAGGCACACACATGGCTGCTCCAATCTTATGTGGTGCATCTCCATTAGTCTAGTCACAGGGCTCTGCCCAGCTGTGTGTACACACTTTCCATTGTGTGAGTATGAAAGATAAACTCTAATCACACTTTTGTGCATTCTTACAGATTGGTTGATGTCCTGCAGACAATCAAGCACTGTAATTTTATGTAAATAAAGGAACACTCCAAAATCTATTTTAAAATTTCAAATAAATGGGTCCATTCTGTTGTACATCACTCTTTGACTTGCATAGCTGATTGTGAGAGGAAGGAAAAATCCCAGATAGATCAGCAGAAGTCACATATTCCATGACTCCACTGGCTTGATGATGTAATATTAAAGGTGGGGTATAGGTAAGTTTGAGAAACCGGCTTGAGATACACTTTTTGTTATATTCCATGGAATGCTCTTAACATCCCAATAGCAATGAATATCTTAAGTGCTTTGACAAAAAATCCATAAAAAAATGTCATTTGTGGAAGCCCTAGTACTGTAACCCAGCTAGCGGGGAACGTTCTCACAACTTTGGCTAACGTTACCTATTGGTTCTAATAAGGTTTTAAAGAGACGTTTTAATCTGATGTTCAAAGAACCTTTTTAGGATGTTTATTTGTTCAAATAATGTTCCTATAAGGTTTAAGGTTAACTAAGACATAACGTTTTAACTGCATCATTCGGAGGATGTTTTGAGGATGTTATTAAGGCCTGAAATGACAGAAAGTTTTTTTATAAAACGTTCCTTTAATTTAATGGGGGGGAAGGAGTCGGAGCTTGTGCGGGAGGTGGAGCGTTACCAGTTGGATCTGGTTGGGCTCACCTCTACGCACAGCGTCGGCTCTGGAACCTTACTTCTGGATAGGGGTTGGACTCTATTCTTCTCCGGAGTTGCTCAAGGTGTGAGGCGCCGGGCGGGTGTGGGGATACTCACAAGTCCCCGGTTGGGTGCTTCGTTGTTGGAGTTTACCCCAGTGGACGAGAGGGTCGCCTCCCTACGCCTGCGGGTTATGGGGGGAAAACTCTGACTGTTGTGTGTGCTTATGCACCCAACAGCAGTT
>NW_011333940.1:0-3465 GCF_000735185.1 Notothenia coriiceps
CCTACCTGCATTATGATTTCCTTGTGTTTGTGCAGGGAGTGGAGGGAACAGGTCTGGCCTTCATCGTGTTCACAGAAGCGATAACCAAGATGCCTGGTTCTCAAATCTGGTCCGTACTCCTTTTCGTCATGCTTTTCAGCTTAGGCCTCTCGACCCTGTTTGGCAACATTGAAGGAGTGGTGGTCCCATTGAAAGACTTGAATGTATTCCCTAAAAATTGGCCCCATGAAGTACTGACAGGTAACTTGGTTTCAAAGATTTGTTTTTCCATCTTCAATAAAACACTTTTGGTATTCGTCCCTGGTTTATGTTTTAACACAAGCTTGTGTATGTTTGTTTCAGGTTTAACATGTGCCATAGCCTTCATCATCTGTCTCCTGTTTGCCCAGAATTCAGGGCTTTATTGGGTAACTCTCTTTGACAACTTTGCTGGATCTGTTCCACTTCTGACCATTGGATTGTTTGAGATGATAGCTGTTGTATACATCTACGGCATTGATAGGTCAGTGATTCAACATATTCTAGCACATATCATTTATTGATGTTTGGTTAATCATCTGGAAAATAACCATGATGCATTATGCTGTGCCAGTTATTAAACTGAATTGGATGGAGGTGGGTAAACGAAATCCAATAATACAGGCTTGATTTCATGACTCATTTCAAAACTAACTAAAACCCTCTTATGTGGCAGGTTCAATGAGGACTTTGAGTTCATGGTTGGATACAAGCCCTCTATCTTTTGGCAGATTTCATGGAGGTTCACCAGTCCTCTAATTGTGCTGGTTATTTTAGTTTTCTACCTGGTGACACAAGTCCAAGAAGCGCTCACATACTCAGTTTGGGATCCCAACTCTGTAAGTAGACAAGTTCTGTGATCAGCCACCATGTCGCATGCTCAATATCTTCAAGTAAATGTTGTTTCTCAATGATACAGTATATCATAATCAAACTGACTTTGGTCAATCATACTTACATACTTTGGATATTCATTGCATACCAGATGGGCTAAATCATATTGTATTGTGGTTAACAGGAGAAGTTCCCATCTCTGGCTTCAGTACCCTACCCTTCTTGGATATACGTGATCATCTTTCTGTTGGCAGGAGTTCCCAGTATGGCAGTGCCTGTGTATGCATTATGTAGATTTGTCTTTGTTTGCTGTAAGAACAAAAATTAATAAAACACTGTTTTAAAGTCAGACATTTTAGAATACTACAAAACCATACTTACCTACTGCTCATTTGATTTCTTGTTGTATTAAAAACCTGTTAAGCCCGATTGCCCCCGCCGGCGGGGCTAAACAGAACAATATTCACAAAACTGTGTCTCAGGGCTTCTTAACATTTAACAACCTATTAATTCCACTTAACGGGAAGAAACTCAGCTAACTGATGATATGAACCATTTTGGCTAAACAAAACACAAGGGTAACACCAAGCCTCTGAATTAGCACTAAGCGAAAGAGTACGGTAGCGATATTGTATACTTCATGCAATCTGCACAAACTATATATCATATGAAAGCTGAGATTCCACAGATTCCATTGGTATAAGCAGGGGTGCAAATAACTTTATCAGAGAGGTACTCAGATGAGTACCTGGAGTCAGTGTTTGGTACTCCAACTTCTGGCTCTACTCAAAATTATTTGAGGAAGCCCTCATTATCGCGAACGTCAATGGGGGGGGTTGCTAGTGGAGTACTTCAGGAAAGTCGACGGGACGGGGGCTAGTGGAGTACTTCGTGACCACAGAGCGTGAACGTTGTGATCACCTGTTTTAGCGCAGTTCTCCAGTGAAGGGGGGGGGAGTCTTCCTCCGCAGCCGGTTGGCGTAGATTAGGCACAATTCCGTTGTACAGACCGGCGTTAACAGCACACGGAGACTGACTGTTGTCAGGTGATCTAACCAGCTTCTGGAAAAGCTTCACAAGTACGTCAGTACGCAAATACGCTTTGTGACACAAGTGATGGTACGCATTTCAGATTGTTGCCGCGCATGCATACCTGCGTACCAGTTATGTGCACCCCTGGGTATAAGTATCATCACTGTGCTAAAAGTTGTGCTCAAGGGCATTAAAACGCATATAAACGCTGTTGAAGGTTAATCCAATGTCTCAGTGTCACTTTGAAATGATTACTGATAATCCATCATCCTATTTATGGCAATAAACCTATTTTTTATATAGTGTATGAGAGCTTCCGGTTTTGGGCAAACTGCGTGCGCATCATTCTCACTCCTCAATGGTAATGTTTAGGTGGATTTAGGAAACCCCCCCTCGATTCGATTGGCTCTAACGGTTAAAAAGTGGTGTCAATCATCAAAATCGACCAATGAGCTCCAGAGATACGACAAATCCACCCAAATGACCCCAGAGGTGGGGTTTTGTTCCTAAACCTCTAAAAAAGGTAAAATGTCCCTTGTTTTGCATCAATCTTGATACAGGGTACTTATTATATGCTATAGTTTGGATTCCTAAAAGGTTTTTGGCTAATATCCCATCATTCAAGGGTGGCTTTCACTATAGTATTTGGACGGTAACTATAATTTACATTTTTTTACCATGTTCAATCTGAATTTACTTTAAAATAAAAAGATCTATATTGATTCTGACTTTACTACATATAACTCACAGGTATATCATTGCTTTGAGAAAAAAGATTATTAATTTACCCCTTTTAGAAGTGAAGTTATAGTCATTTGTTCTGGGCATGTCATTTTCGAGCCTGAGGCCTGAAAAACAAGCTCGGGGCTTAACAAGTTAAAAACGACTAGAACAGTAGTTTTATTGGTGGTATGGTCAGTAGAAACGTTTAAAAAAAGAGAAAAGGTTGGTCTTTCAAAGCATTAGCTCTTTGCTGTCAGTTTTAGAAAAGGTAGGCAAAAGGTGTAGAGCAGCAAATTGGCCACGAGAGGGAGACTTCACACTGACAGAGCAGGTTGTGTCAGGTCAGCTGATCCAACAAAGCACAGCATACTGTAAGGAGAAGGCAAGATACATTGCATGTTATAGGGACAGTGGAGTCTTTGACAGTATTGTTAAAGTACTTAAACTGTGTAAATAAACCACTATTACTACAATAATAAAACCTCTATTTAAACCTTTACTTGTGTATGGTATAGTTAATTCAATCAAACATATTTGATCAGAATCAGAATACCTTTCCTAGTCCCACAGAGGGGAAATGTACGTAGTTACAGAAGAAAAAAGAGCCACAGACAGCTTAATGTTACAGTTACATGCATTAAAAAGTACTACGTTATGATATAATAAAAAACTACATAATTTTCAAAATACACATCCTGTAACAGTTCTTAGGACAATAGTTTTTAGTAGTAAGCACATACAAACTGAGATGGAATGATGTTTGTAGTGTTCATACAGTACACTAACAATAAGTAACTTAAATAACTAATAATAAAAGTTTTATGGATCCATGTTCCATCCATTTGAACATTGCTCCTT
>NW_011333941.1:0-2467 GCF_000735185.1 Notothenia coriiceps
TATATTAATGGGCTTAACTTTCCAAGCTGTACATGAAAGCCTAAATATTCTTAGTGCATCCTAAATATTCTTGTGCATTTCTTTGTTTGCAAAATGTAAATGTGTTAATTATCTAGGAACGGAACCTGTAAAATAAATGGACAGAAGTAAAAAGTAGAACATTTCCCCTTGACATGTGGTACAGCAGACGAAGAAATGTGCACTGAATGTATCACCGGAAGTTGATTTGTCTGCGCCCATGGCGCTTATTTCTGCCGGAGGATCGAGGAGCGATAACGGAGGAGTGATAACGGAGGAGCGATAATCGAGGAATCACCTGACCATCCTCCGATGAAATCCACAGATAATCGCCCCGCCCCCTTACTGTGTATCGCTCACTGATTGGACGATGCAGTGCATGCACTGATCTGATGCTTCTTGACATGAGAGCCGTTTCCCGGCGGAGTGAAGAAAATACATGAAACTCACGAGAGTCACTCCTCAGTCTATACTGTGTTTTGTTTCATTTAATGTATCATTTAATTACAAATATGTGATATATCTGAACAACAAAGTGGTCAAAAAACGTTTTATTCATTTACTGTAAACATTTTCATGATCGCTTTTTTCGTTTATACATTTTAAGAATGGCGTTTATCTTTTTTGAGAATGAGTTCTTATTTTATTTAATGTATTTGGGTCTACGACAGATGAGGCGGGTGTGTTTGTGAAAATAACGGGGACAGAGCTGGCTGCTGTCAGACGAACAGCTGTGCGGCGTCATCACAAACGGACGTCGCTTCACGTGACGCTCCGGAAGAAAAGACGTCCCATTGCTCTTAAAACTCATTTCCCTGCTTCTCGTGGTTTCCTTGCGTCTCTCCATGCTTCCCTGGTGGGAGGGACTAAACGCAAGTAAACGACGCAAGTGAGGGACGCAAGGATTCCATTTAATCGACCTGAGAAGGACCCTGGGAGAACATTCCTACATTTTTTTTGCCAGCTTTAAAGCAGCTGATGGAAAAAAGAGCCAGCGCTCACTATGTGTTCCTTGGTAAAGTGGCACGGTGAGGACGATAATAGTGAACATGTTGGATAAAGCTCTGAGCTGGCACATTCACACAACCCCATCACAAGAGGCTTACAGAAGCTTTCTCACTGTTTGTCAATGCGATTTGGTCATAAGAGGCGTACATACCCCTTTTTATGTAATGCTCATAAGAAAGGGTTATTTTAGATATATTTATTGATGGAAAAGGAACTGTAATTAATGAATGATAATAATTTATCAGTTTATTGTTTGCACACAATATATAACATATTTCTATAATATATATTAATATATACTATATTAAGAATTTCATTATTAAGTCAATAGTTTACATTTTAATCAATCCTAGGTAAAATGTCAAAATTATGGAGCAGATATTTCTAAAACTTTATTAATTAGTGACATTTTTTTTTCTTTGGTTATTATTATCTAAAAAAAAAGGTATGGTTATAACTTATTATTAAGTTGCAAATGATGATGATGATGTACAGCTGCAGATAAATGTAAGAGACCACTGAAATAATCAATTTATCTGGTTTTAATAAAATGAACATTATTTTATTTTTTTTATATATACTGACACGAAATCTAACAATTTTCGAAACAAAATTAATGTCATTGAGAGAATTTAATTGCAGAAAATAAACCTGGTATGACAGAAGTTTATAATCATTTTTAAACAACAAAATACCAACGTCGAGTTTAGAATATCAATAAATAGGTATTTTAGAGGATGTGTACCATTCTTTATCAAACAAACTGTGCTCTGAAACATTTACACAGACTTAACTACACTAAGGTCAATAGAGCTCATTACTGAGCTCAATCATGTTATCAGCACCAACCTAACTTGTTCTAAAAGGAGGGGGGGGGGGGAGCAGAGAGTGCACTGAAATGTTAATCTGGCAGTCAAAGGTTGATGGAAAAAACCTCTTTAATCTCTTTAACCTTTCTGTTTACAGAAGCAGCAGCCAGCCATTTATTGAGCAAACTCTGATAACTAAGCTAAGGCCTACATTAGGCTAGGTAGTTAGCATTGAGGCTAACGTGAGCAGAGAGGTCAAACACATGCTAGATGTTGAAATAGTAATAACATATAAATGTTATACAAGGCTGCCAACACTCACGCATTGAGCGTGAGAGTCACGCAATTAACCCATATCTCACGCACTCACGCCACACTTGCCTTTCCTAAGTTTTCGTCCAAAATAAATGTATATAAAAATAAAGTGAAGGAACAGCAAACCGAGCGGTCTACGAAATGAGACGGTCTTCTGGCTTAGTTCAGTAAAGTTGGAACGATATTGGGAGATTCTGATTTCAAGGATCAATAACTCAGGAACAAAAGGTTATTCAGACACAAATGACGTCTCCTTAGTACCGTGATAAGGTTGACAACGAACTACAGTCACATTTTGATTAAAAAAAGCCAATACG
>NW_011333942.1:0-3674 GCF_000735185.1 Notothenia coriiceps
ATCAGATCAAGGGGGCGTTGGGGAACACCAGTTCGAAACCCACCGCCGCTGCGTCTGTAAAGCCACTGTGTCCTTGGGCAAGAAACTTCACCTGAATTTGCTCCTGTGGGTATTGTCCACAGTACATGACCGTTACATGTATGATATGTTTGTAATGTGTATTTGTAAAGCGCTTTGAGCATCTGGAAAAGCGCTATAATAAATGTAAGGAATTATTATTATTATAGTAGTATTCATGTCATAAACCCAGTTTTCGAACAAATTCAGTCAATTAAAGGCGAAAACATTCTCTGAAAAATCTTAGTTGATAAAAAAAGCCCAATAACTTATTTGCATAACACGCTTGAAATATAACGTTCATATATGGGGCGAAGCCTGCGAGCTAGTTCAGGCAGTCAACTCGAGCACCAATGATACATTAACACGTGACGCACCTTGTCCCTCTTACAACCAACCAAACACATTCTCCTAAACATGCCACTCTATTTAAGCTGCCAGGTCTTCCTGCCTCTGCCTCCTCACTATGCTGCTGCTGCCACTGCTGTGTTCACTTGCTATTGCTACGTTCATGTTCCTGCTGCTGTGTTTCATGTTGCTGCTACTCGCCTACCCCACCACCACCCCAGCTCCACCCCAGCTTCCACCTGTAGGCTAGGGGGATGGTTAACTAATCATCACTCAATGTTCTTTATAAATCTGTGGAGTGATGAGGCCCGAGCCTAGACGCCAAACTCAAACTATATGCTGCTTCTAATAAACATATTAAGAAACACGTGAGTTGTCTGACTGAAATACCCTTATTATAAGCAATCTAAGGCTTCACTTTTTGGAAATAAATGAAACCCTTTTTTCTTAAAGCATATTCAAGTATCAAGCATTATTTACTGATTTATTATTTACTGTTTATTTGATTGATTTTGCTAACTTATAACTTAACATATGAGGCAAAATACCTCACCTCCAGCGAGAGGCCCAGCCCTTCGTATGTTTTTCTGTATGTGGCCCTCAGTGAAAAAAGTGTGGATTCCCCTGATTTAGGGGATAAAGTAAAATAAGATAGAACAATTAAAAATAAATAGCGATAACAACAGAAGCAATAAGTAACAATTATCATTATCATCAATTTATAGTGATAATTTTATAAAACACAATAGTATTATTATTAGTTAACAGTCATATAGATGATCAGAAATAGTTATGTAGAGATAGGTTAAACAATTGAAGACAAAACTTAAAGATGCTTCTTACCAAGTAAAATATAGAAGAAAGAGTGAGTGTTCATTCTATATATGCAATTCATTTGATTTTATGAACATATTTAACATTTCCTTTCCTTTTGAATCTGATCAGTTCTTAACTTTTTGATAATAAAGCAAATTGAATGGAATGGAATGAGTGGAACCCAGAAGCGGATTGTCAGTTCACAGGAGTGAGTTCTGATCATTCCGGGCTAAGAGAATGCAACTGGTCAGATTCAGATTCAGATGGTCATTTCATTGGTGAAAGATAACTGCTCAGTCATGGATTCAAAAACATGGCCCACAATAACCACTGTTCAGTGCCCGTCTTCCAGGAGACAACAGGGTGAGTAGTGAGGACAAAATCCTGGTTAAAACCGCACTCTCCACATGATTTAGCTGGTAGACTAATCCAAACTAAGCTACCTTTCCTGAAGTCACTCAAACAGCAGATAATAAAGTAAATTACACACAGAACATGCAGTAATCAAAATGATCTCTTTTGGTGCCAGTATGGCGCAACACTGACCCCACCAAGGCCTCAAACAGAGACTCTGAGGAGGGTCTTAAAAGAACCAAGGAGAGGAGCAGAGCAAGTCCAAGTCCCTCCAGGGGCCGCAGGCACAGATCCAGTGGGCCTTTATCAAGGGCCCCCGTTGCAACATGTGCCCAAGAGTACTCTGGCACACCTCACAGCACAGGTTAGATCGAATGAGAATTATACAAACATTTTAGTATATTTTTAAAAACTATGATGAAACTAAAAGAAGAAATACAGTTAAATCTCAGTAAGAGCCTATTCTGCTTCAACCCAGTGGCCATATGTCAAATTGAGTCAGAAAATGAAGTTATCTTTCTAAGTGAAGTGATAAGAGAGCAAAGTTATCAAAAATCAGACTTCTGCTGAACTTAATGTCTTGATGAAGCATATCAATGATTGAAAACAGAAGTAGGTTTGAAGATGCATTTGTTTGATTTAAGTTGGATACCAGTTCACACCTTTCATTATAAACTCTCCACACCGCAAAAATGCTCATGTTTCTTGGCTTTTTTCAGGAGAAACCCAGAGTCTCTCGGGACAAAGTGGTGGAGCTGTGAGTGTAGGCAAAAAGAAAAGGAAAAAGCACAAGAGGAGGTCCACTAAAAAGAGGCTGCCGACCCCTCAGTCTGAGGAACAGGCTCAGACCTTCAGAGGCTCGTCCTCCTCCACTGAGGTTGCTGGTGCATCCACACCAGCCAGCATCAGCATCACCTCTGATGCTGAAGACAGGAAGAGGGGAAAGAGGAATTCTGAGGATTCACAGAGATCCACAAAGAGGAGCAGAAAGACCCTCAGCGAGAACTCCTCCAGTGACAATACGTCCTCCTCAGTCAGCGCTGTCTGCCGTGATAGCATTGGTAAGATAACACAGTAAAGAAAATGTTTTTAAGGGAAGGCTGTAAATTAAAGGCTCAATATCAAAGAAGTCTGCTTTCCATCAGTACATTCAGATTACTTTACTCTTGTATATATCTGTAGGGAGAAATGGTTGGTGGATTTTGTTGTGTTTGTGTAACCGGTGTCGTTTAGCGGTCTCTGCGTTGTGGTTTGCGTTGTTTATGGATGACCCGAGCCAGCATACAGTTTTGACTATCTCCGTTTTATTACTGACAATCTGACAACAGATATAATGATCAGTTTGACATTAGGTTTCCCTCAGTGACTCCTCTCACGTGGAACATTTACAAAAAGGGAAGAGGAAACGTGAGGGACACAATGAAGGCTTCTCAATTCTCTAATTTCCCCTCCTCGACTCCTTGTCTCCTCGGTCCTCCGGCAGTGACCCGGAAATGGATTTCAGCGCGCCATGTTGAAGGACATCTCATTTCTCTAAATGCACATCGAGGACCGAGCATCGAGCATCGAGTTGGCTCTCTGGACTGGAGCTATAATTGAGGATACACTGATGGGTCCTCTACGGCTCCTCCGCGGATGTATTTCCGGCAACAGTGATGTTTCAAAAGAGGCTTCTCAATTCTTAAATGTCCCCTCCTCGACTCCCCTCCTCGACTCCCCTCCTCGATACTTAGTCCCGCCCACAGGAGATGCGAAAGGAGGACTGAGGAGGGGAACCGAGGAGAGAGGAGGGGAAGCAGCAGGCGGTAAGAGAAATGAGAACTCCTCTCCTCTGAGCGGTCATTTTAAAGAGACGTCCATTAATAATGACAGGAGGCACAGCAGCCCTCTGTCTGATGGACAGATGTGTTCATGACGACTTATATATTTACTTTAATTCATTCACAGTGCGGTATAATGAGACAATAACAGGCTACAGATGCAGACACACACATACACACACATATATTTATATAAATATATACAATTTCAGAATCAAACAAGTATGAGAGCACTCTCATAATAACATAACACAATCAGAGACTGGATATATCCCCCCC
>NW_011333942.1:3704-6898 GCF_000735185.1 Notothenia coriiceps
AATGAACTATAGTATTACTATAGTATACTATAAGAGTTGTATAGTATCCTATAGTAAGTTTGTAGTGTTCTATAGTATTTTTCACCAGCTATCTTATTACTATAGTCTTTAGTGCCATTTTACTAGCTATAGTAGCTCTATAATATTTCAATAGTAATACTATGTATCTAGATCTTTGTAGTATTCCTATATTATTTTAAATAGTATAACTATAGTATAATATATAGTGTTTCTGTAGTTGCTTTTTGAACACACTATAGACCACTCCTCTAGTAATAGCATGATATTGTCATAGTGAATGCATATTATTATATAGTGTTTGTAAAAGTATTACCATAGTGTTTTTTTTGGTGTTTCTGTATTAAGACTATATTATTTTAAATAGTACTACTGTAGTATAATATATAGTGTTTCTGAATAGTAATAGTATTAGTATAATAGTATTATTTTATATATATATACTAGTATTTCTTAAAAGCAAATATATAAGTCGTCATGAACGCATCCGTCCATCAGACAGAGGGCTGTACCTCCTGTCATCATTAATGGACGTCTCTTTAAAATGACCGCTCAGAGGAGAGGATTTCTCATTTCTCGCCTGCTGCTTCCCCTCCTCTGTCCTCGGTTCCCCTCCCCAGAAGGATAGGAGTCGAGGAGGGGAGTCGAGAAGGGGAGTCGAGGAGGGGAAATTAGAGAATTGATAAGTCTTCAATATATAGGCACAGCGACCACACTTCAGAGGTTCCGCACAGTCCACTGATCTTCAACCTTGTCAGGTATTGAACATTCAATAAAATGAAGAACACAGAATTACTTAATATAAAACACAGAATTTGTGTGATTATACAAAATGATTTACAAATAAACCCCACTGCATATTTACAACTGTTACATTTGGACAAAATCAAATGAGTTGTTTCCAGTCTTTATGCTAAGCTAAGATAAACTAATTGTGTGCTGGCTCAACTATTCCTCAGGATCAGCCTTTGGGAAGCTTATTGTAAATATGATTACATTTCAATCAATGCAGGTTTGTTTTAGGGATTAGTTTAATCACATCCTGAACATCATCGAAGTGTTTGTGTTTTGTTTCTGCAGCTGACTTCCATGCAAAGTACCAAGAAGAAGATCTGCTTGGTACAGGAGGCTACGGCTCAGTATATGCTGGCTACAGTAAAGAGGACAATCTGCCTGTAAAATCTCTCACACACAGTAACAGAATCCATAATTCAGATTAATTCTGTATGCAGTATAAGCTGACCATGTCTGTTTCTGTCCCGTAGGTGGCCATAAAACATATCTCCCAGCACGGCGTTAAGCACACAGCAGTGGTAAGTTATTTGTTTTAATACAAACCAGTATGTTCATAATTTAATTAATCGAGTAACATTTCTTATTGCATATCTCTTCACATTATACACCTTCCGATTGTAACTAACTGTTGTAACTGCAGATTTGTGTATGTGTACATGACATGAAGGTTACATGATTTTCTTTCTTTCCCCTTTTAAATCAAAAGGAACTGGAAGGGAAAATATTGATGGTGCCCATGGAGGTAGTGCTGCTGCTTAAACTCCGGCCAGCAGCAGGAGAGTCCAGTGCAGCTATCACCCTGCTGGACTGGTATAACCTGGACTTAGAACTCATTCTGGTCCTGGAGAGACCAGTCCCCTGCATGGATATGATAGACTACCTGAACTCCAGGCAGTCGTCCCCGAAGGAGCATGAAACTAAAGTAAGTAGCTGATGCTGTGTTTCTGTCTTTCTGTATGTGTCCAAGCCCACCATGTCACATAGTCTCCATGTGTTTGTCTATTTCGGCATTTCGATCTCTCTGTCTGTACACACAAACTGAAAGATTGACAATAAAGTTGACTTTGACTTTTGATTTCCCTCAGACTATAATAAGACAGCTGGTGGATGCAGTCATCGAGGTTCACTCAAAAGGTGTTTTCCACCGGGACATCAAGCTGGACAACATTCTAATGGAGACCGGCTCTGATGTCCCTCGTGTGAGGCTCATAGACTTTGGCTGCGGGACATTTGTTTCACAAGGAACTTACCATAGTGAAAATGGTAGGTACTCTTTCTTATGGTCTTGTTCTCTGAAACAACAAAGCATCTTTGCTGTGTCCCTTACCATTAATTTTGTCTCTGCGTGGCTGTGTGTATTGTAGGTACCTATATATACGCCACCCCTGAGTGGTTCATGCGTGGCAGCTACAGGGCAGAACCAACAACTGTTTGGCAGATCGGTGTGGTGCTCTTTGTGATTCTCCATTCCTGTCTCCCCTTCAACACTAGCGATGAAATAATCAATGTCATCCCTGACCTTAGGAAGGGTCTTTCTTACGGTAAGTCAAAAGCACTACCAGTGTTGATGCTGAATTAAGGGCCAAAATGCCATTAAGTCGCCAATCCCAAAAAAGCTCCTATATTGCAATATGTATAGTATTATCATAGGCTGTTTATGCATTCATGTGATGAACACATTAATGTTCCACCTTGGATAAACACTAATAGTCTTGCATCAAAGTATGATTCCTGTTTTTCTGTATACAGAGTGCCGTGATTTCCTCCAGGGCTGTCTGGACAAAAGTCCAGAAGGCCGACTCAGCCTGGATTCACTGAAACAGCATCCCTGGCTGGTGTAATCTACACACCAGACCATCAATGAAGCCCTCAACACCACCAACCCACCTCCAACTAACATAATAAACAGCCCTGTTGCTCCCATTCAATGTTTCCCATGCGCTCTCTTTAAATACAGTAGAAATGAGAAAGGCTAGTGACGTTTATGTCAAAGCCGGTGGGCGGTCTACAGTATACTGTATAAATTGCCTGAGTTCTAGATGATATCTTGTTCTGAACCTGCAAATTAGCTATTCAGCCTAACCCAAATTGCTACATGCGATGGAAACCCATGAATGCATAAGATGATCCCAGTGTTAATAAGGTGTGGATTGAATCTGTATGTAACAGTTTAGCTCAGAACAACTCAGAATCTTGTGCTTTTATAGCATTAACCACCAGTGGCGGCTGGTGGAATGTTTCCTAGGGAGGGCTGTGCTACATGCAATCAATTTTAGCAAACATCCCAGTATGACTTAATGCAAAAAAACAGCAGTTTTCAGTGTTAATTTACCAGTCTTAAATTGTAATGCCTCCATAAACAATTTAAGCATTTGAGGACT
>NW_011333943.1:0-5104 GCF_000735185.1 Notothenia coriiceps
CCTTTGTTTACTTCCGTAACATAGTGACATCGCTATATAACACTCCTATTGGCTAGCGCTCCAACACATTGTACGTGATAGGCTAAGGGGCGGGACATCTCTAAGCTGGTTGACCAATCACAACAGAGCCGGCCAGCTAACCAATCAGAGCAGACTGGGCTCTGGTTTCAGACAGAGGGTGAACAGAGACACTACATACTGATATACACCTGAACATCAGCAGGAGAGGACTCTTTAAAGTAGAGACACTACATACTGATATACACCTGAACATCAGCAGGAGAGGACTCTTTAAAGTAGAGACACTACATACTGTGATATACACCTGAACATCAGCAGGAGAGGACTCTTTAAAGTACAGACACTACATACTGATATACACCTGAACATCAGCAGGAGAGGACTCTTTAAAGTAGAGACACTACATACTGATATACACCTGAACATCAGCAGGAGAGGACTCTTTAAAGTAGAGACACTACATACTGATATACACCTGAACATCAGCAGGAGAGGACTCTTTAAAGTAGAGACACTACATACTGATATACACCTGAACATCAGCAGGAGAGGACTCTTTAAAGTAGAGACACTACATACTGATATACACCTGAACATCAGCAGGAGAGGACTCTTTAAAGTAGAGACACTACATACTGATATACACCTGAACATCAGCAGGAGAGGACTCTTTAAAGTAGAGACACTACATACTGATATACACCTGAACATCAGCAGGAGAGGACTCTTTAAAGTAGAGATACTACATACTGATATACACCCGAACATCAGCAGGAGAGGACTCTTTAAAGTAGAGACACTACATACTGATATACACCTGAACATCAGCAGGAGAGGACTCTTTAAAGTAGAGACACTACATACTGATATACACCTGAACATCAGCAGGAGAGGACTCTTTAAAGTAGAGACACTACATACTGATATACACCTGAACATCAGCAGGAGAGGACTCTTTAAAGTAGAGAAACTACACATACTGATATGAACCTGGAAATGAGCAGAATATTTCCTTTTTAATTGAAATATTCGGAGTCCTCCCGCCCCCTCTGTGTATAACCTACAGTAGACGCAGTGAGGAGAAACAGACAGGAGTGATGTACTGCTGTGGGTGGTGGCATCAGTTTAAGTGTTTGCTATATTTAGAATATATTTTAACTCGCCGTCGGGGAGTACTGATTGCACTGGACAGCTCTTAATTTTACTCGACATGTAAGAGAGCATAAGGCATGGTGGAGGTATATTAGAGCATTAATGGTCATAAAGATTTGAACCATAAAAGGCACTTGAACAGGCCTGAATGAGGTACTTAACCATAGTCAGTGCATTACCCACAGTAGATGATGGTCCATGGTTGAAATCAATTTAAATGTACGCCATATTTAGAACGTTTTCACCACTTTTTCTTGCAGTTATACGGCCATTTGTGGTGTTGGAACTGGAGCTGTTATCATGGTCTAAGCAACCATGTAACAATACCTTAACTTACACTCGTAGTACACACTATAGTCTGCTGCTGACATGGTTTTTAGTTTGTGTGATTGTGTGACTTTGACTGGTCACTATGGCAAAAAAAAAAAGAACAAAAAAAAAGTTAGAAATGAAAGAAATATAATTTTTTTTATTTCATAACAACACAATTTCCCGATTTTGGATCAAGAAAGTACATCTTATTATCTTATATATCTCGCAAAACATTATTATTTATTTTTTCAAATAATTTTTTTTTTCTTCTCCATGTCCCCTAGGGGGCTCCGTAGATTGATGCCTCTTTAGCATTCGCCTATACTGCCTATCCCAAGGGCCGGCCCTGAATATAAAGTTCACACACATACTTGGTTTATTAAAAAAAGAAGCATGTGGTCGGGGGTTGCATCCTTCAAAAGTGCAGAAGCTCCTCCCCCCCCGGGACATTTGTTCTGATCCGATTGGCACGATGCAGGAAATGTCAGCCGGCCTCTCAAAGGGCAGCGATGAGTTCACTTTCACCTTTATATCTTCATTATATTCCCAACCCTCAGTGCTTTGTCTTCCTCTCATCAAAGGAGTGGGGAGTAATAAGAGTCTTCAAAACTATTGTGAAACAGAGCTATGAACATTTGACCTTTTACTGTCATATTAAAGCATTGCTTTCCTTTGGGACTCTGCATCTGTTATGCGTTCATATTTTGTAGGTAACCCATGTTTTCTTGGCTTTCCTTAAGAAATGCATTTCAGTGAAGATATGTCTTTTTGGCAGACAGCTCATTGCTTCTCATTGTTACAGTTTGTTATTTACGTGTTTTGCCTACAGGTGCAGTTAAAGGTGGGGTATGTCATTTACTTCAGAAACACTTTTTGTTATATTCCATGGAATGCTCTTAACATCCCGATAGCAATGAATACATTAAATGACAAAAAATCCATTAAAAAATATCATCTGTGGAAGCCATGACGCTGTAAAAAGCACGACCAATCATCTGAGCCGGCCCGGCTAAAGTAACTGGATGGCCTACCTGCCTGTCAGCCTTCCATCACTGCACAAACTTACCTCATTGGTCATGTGCGCGTTCGTGTGTGTTGGAGGAGGGGCTCTGTAAGGAAGGCTGAAGGAAGGGGCAGATTTTTTCCGGCTGTGAATTTCAAATTCTAGCGCACTCCAGCTGGTTTCTCCCAAATTACATTCCCCACCTTTAAGTCTACCTAAAGCAGCATATTTGTGCTGAAGTATCACAATCTAAGACTGTATTTATATATGTTATCAAGCCAGACTTTGTCACTAGTAAGGTTTAATAGATCTATGTTGATTGTTATATGTGAACAGTTGAGTTTATAAGTAATGCAATACACTCAGGTGTTGCTATACTCAGTCTGTTATGACCCTGTGGTTCCTCGAGGGAGTTTCTCTCCGACAATTGCAAGATTATATTTGTGACTTTCTTATTGTTTGGGATTAAAGCATCATAATAAACAAAAGGACTCAAACTAGTAGTATACAATACAAGACATGCATTTGCTTTAATTACTTCCCCACTAAATATACAAGCTAATGATTAGAAATAACCATGGGTAATGCCCAAATGATGCCTTATGCCGCACATTGTCCCACCGCTACAGCTTCATTGTGGAAATGTCTTTTTATGAGGGCCAAAGACAAAATGGCTCCACGCGGTAACAAATGTTCAAATGTTTAGCCTTCCCAAACCTGTGTCCCTTCAGTAATTAGTGTGATATCTTTTTATATTCACCATCTAATAGAACAACACAGCCAGGATGCAGCTCGCGGTGCCAGAGCGGGACTTAAAAGTTGGCTCATTTTGCCATTAAATGGAGCTAACTAGGTCCGCTGGGATCAGGCCGGCACAGCAATTGATGTCAGTTTAGAATAGTTACGGAGTGCTGATAATGTTCGCAGGAGTCTCCCAGTGGCCCATGCGCTTATTTTTGTTCCACACTGGAGCTGATAGGAGCCCAACTGGTCTCCATAGACCCCGAGCTTTCTCTTCGGCTCATTAAAGAAAATGGTTTTTTAATAGGCTTGTGTCTTAAAATCGTTACCACTTCATCTGCTAATAGATTCTCTTTGAATTTGGCTCCTCGCTCTACATGGAGGCTTTCCATTGGTGCACGTTGTGTTTGTCATCAGTATGCAGACACACTGTTTGATTTGCCCAATTGATTTAAGTAGTGATTAGCCTGTGGTGTTGACTGAAGTCTGTGTAGTGAATGACAGAAAACCAAAAGGATGCTAGCAGGAGTCTTTCTTCTTCTTCTCCCCACTGTGTCTTTGCGCTGGTTGCAGAGGAAGACATGTGCTTGTGATTATGTTTACCTCAGAGTGGTGATCTTGCTTATGTTTACCTCAGAGTGGTGATCTTGCTCCTTGAAGCCACCGTCCTCTGGGCAAAAGCAGATATGCCTTCTTCAGAAACTTCCCCGAGCTCATTGCAAGGGAAATGGGTCAGAAGCAGAATTTAATTGAGTTCAGTTCAGGGAAGGTGCTGCTGCTGCCTGGCAGGAGGTGGGGAGGATATTGAATAAAATATAGATATTTCAAAATGTGCTTTGAAACTACTTGGCATCCTGTCAGCTAAGTGAACTGTTCTGGTGATTCTGGTCTAGAGTTTAAATACAATACAGTACAGAATAAAGTAGCTGCGGTTTCCAATCTTTTCTGTGAGAATACCTTAAGTCCTGCTTATTGACTGATTCAAATATTAAATTCAGTGTCATTATGCATGATTGCATGAACAATCAGAGCTGACTGGGCTCTGGTTTCAGACAGAGGGTGAAAAGAGGTGCTGACATGTCCCAGTAGAGGCACTACATACCAGTGACGAACCGTGTCTACCACAACTGGACCTTCTGTAGACACACACACACCCCGCCGCCACTCAAACCACTCAAATGCGTAGTGCATGGACAGAGAAAGACAAACCAATCAACGTAACACTGTGATATTACAGATCAACAACACAGATACGATTCTCATTTATTCATTTTAATTACATTTTATTTAAAACAAATTAAATCGATTTTTTGTTTGTTTTATCTGTTTCAGGATATTCTCTGAATACCCTGACGGTTCACCACTGCTACATGCTAATATGAACCTGAAATGAAGAATAATAGGACCCCTTTAACATCAAATAGTAATTAAGTTGAGCTACCTACAGTCTCACGTACTTTGTGGCAACGGCTTACCTGTTTGCGAATCACTAATCTAGAGATAAGAGAAGGAAATGTCGGTGTGAATTCAAGATAGTTTGGAGAAGCTTTGGAAGTAAACACTAGCAGTGAACATGGCCGCCTGTTTCCCTGTTAGTTTGCTCTGTGGCTGACACTGGCAGCCCAGGGTTGGACCGGGTTTGAACCAGCATGAAAGTGTGGAAGCATACAGTGTGAAGCTGACAAACAGCATGGAGCTCGGCTTACTGTCCCCGAATACTTACGGTCCGCTCTAGAAAGGAATGAGAGCAGGAGGCGGCTGCAGATTCTTATCAGTGTCTCTCCGTGTCGACTCTTTTAAAAGAGAGACACTATATACTGATATACACCTGAACATCAGCAGGAGAGGACTCTTAAAGTAGAGACTCTACATACT
>NW_011333944.1:0-2016 GCF_000735185.1 Notothenia coriiceps
TCCCCCTCCTCCTCCTCCTCCTCCTCACATTCGGCCCATTGATTTCCTGTTGAGCTGCTCCTCAGATCGATAGCAGGTTTGAGCAGGACGTTTATTCTGCGATGGATGAGTTTAAAGAGCGCTGTCCTTTGTTTGGCTTCGGAAGAACGTCAATTAATGTGAAGCACTGAGAGCTTTCATTCAATTACTGAGAAGGATGTGGAGCTACTGTACGGCGTCATGTAAATCAGACAGAGACCCTCCTCTGCAGAGACCCTCCTCTGCACATCATGCTGCAGAGACCCTCCTCTGCAGAGACCCTCGTCTGAACATCATGCTGCAGAGACCCTCCTCTGCAGAGACCCTCCTCTGAACATCATGCTGCAGAGACCCTCCTCTGCAGAGACCCTCCTCTGTAGAGACCCTCCTCTACACATCATGCTGCAGAGACCCTCCTCTGTAGAGACCCTCCTCTGCAGAGACCCTCCTCTGCACATCATGCTGCAGAGACCCTCCTCTGCACATCATGCTGCAGAGACCCTCCTCTGGACATCATGCTGCAGAGACCCTCCTCTGCACATCATGCTGCAGAGACCCTCCTCAGCACATCATGCTGCAGAGACCCTCCTCTGCTGCACTTCCACTGGAGGGAAGACATGATTTCTCTATTCTGTGTTTCTAACGAGACGCAGGTTAGTGTTCAGGATTCAGAAAGAAGGAAGGAACAGAATCAAACCAGCAGCTCTGACTTCTGGAGTCTGGGGGTTTTAAAGAAGAAGACAAACCTTTGATTGGTCCATTTCAGAATAATATGATATCTTTTATCCTTATTGATACCTTAGAGGTCTCCTATCATGTTAATTGCACTTTTTGATGTATTTTATACATAAATAAGTGAGCAGGGGTGTCAAACTGAAATACACAGTGGGCCAAAATAAAAAAATGCCGGACTGGTTCAATGTTTACTGCAGAACTTATTGAAATGAACTTATTGCAAATATTAAACATGGAACTAACAAAGCTTAAATGATTGCCTATAAAAACAACATTAAATAATCAGTTGCATTCATTTCTTATGAAACAGCTTAAAAAAAATGTTTTCCCTGAAAGAGAAAACCAAACATGCCCTGTTTTCGTGAGAGAAAAGGTGCAAAAGGAAACATCCATTGAAACCCGGTTTGCTGCTCTGTGATGCTAGTTCAGATACTTGGCATCTCATCTTGGGTTCATCAATGTTTGGGCTCAGGCTCTGAGCTGAGGAAGGTGTGCGTGAAATATACTGGCGGGCCAGATCTAATAGTAATTAATAACTAGAGAATGCAATTCCAGATGAAATTGCTAGTGGGAATGCTTTATGCTGAAAAGCTGACTCTAAACTGCTATGCTGAAATGTAATGTGTAAGAAGAAAGTGAAGAATTGAGATTGAAAGGATACATGAACACTGGGGGCTTGAATGTGTGATGAGAGAAGAAAAGAAAGTAAAAAGGCTTGGAAAAGCAGCAGAATATTTGAACTGCAAACTTCGGAACTAACTTGATGGCGAATGATCTGTCGCCATGCCAACGGCATTTGATGACATCCCATAATACGCTTAGATGCGTTGATGGCTGCATCGTTACCAAACTTGTGAAGTTTTGGGCCGTTCGAAGCATTTTCACTGAAGCTATGAGAAAAACCGTGGTTCATGGTGAGCATTGTGTTGCCATGGCAACGGCATGTCGGCATATGATGACACCCCATAATTGACATAGAGCTGTTGAGGGCCGGACCATTAACCATTATCTGAAGTCTGGTGCTGTCTTAGACCATTTGCATAGGTATCACGACAACATCATGTTTTATGGTGAGGGATGCGTTTCCATGGAAACGGCATATGGTGAGATCTCAGATTTGGCATAGAGCTGTTGAGGCATAGACCGGTGATACACAAGTGAAGATTGGGGGACGATTGGACCGTGTCGATTGGAGTTACAGCGACATCGTGTTTCATGGTGAGTGGTCTGTCGCCATGGCAACAGCATTTGATGAAACCCCAT
>NW_011333945.1:0-4042 GCF_000735185.1 Notothenia coriiceps
AAAGGACACATCTCTTTTCAATGTCCTGTTGGGGTGATTTTATCATTTCTACAGGACCTAATTGATAAACACAGAGCTTTTTCTACGATCAAAGTATACCTGGCTGCTATTGCTGCATGCCATGTGGGCTTTGAGGGTAAGACGGCTAGCCAACATCCTTTGGTCTGCCGTTTTATGAAGGGAGCTCGCAGGCTCCTCCCTGTTTCCAGGTCACTGGTGCCCTTATGGGATTTGACAGTGGTTTTCCATTTGAACCCCTGGAAGGAGCTGACATGAAGCACCTGTCACTGAAGACAGTGCTGTTACTGGCCCTGGCATCCGCCAAGCGAGTCAGTGATATTCATGCGCTCTCTGTACATCCTTCGTGCACTCAGTTTTGCCCCGGAGCAAACAAGAGTGTTGCTGAAGCCCAACCCTGCCTTTATACCTAAGGTGGTTGGTTCATGTACCCCAATTGACATTGAGGCATTTCCTCCGCCGCTGTGTTTCTCCGGGGAACAGCGGCCGAATTTGCTGTGTCCAGTTCGTGCTTTACGCACTTATATGGACAGGTCAAAAGAGTTTCGTTGTAGTGACCAACTCTTCATATCCTGGGCTAACCCTCAGAAGGACAAGCCCGTTACCAAGCAACGGCTCTCCCACTGGATTGTGGAAGCGATTGCTTTGGCCTATGCGAGTCACGGTTTGCAGGCACCTACGGGTCTGCATGCTCATTCGACTCGTCTGGCTACATCCTGGGCTTTGTTCAAGGGTGTTTCTATCCAAGACATTTGTGCAGCGCGAGCTGGTCCTCGTCGCTCACATTTGTCCGCTTTTACAGGCTAGACGTCTCTGCTCCTGGTGTGGCCCGAGCAGGGCTGGGCCCCGTGTTGAGTCAGAGCTCTACCTGTTAAGTTCGGGTTGGTTTGGTGATTTTCGAGATAAGCTTGTCTGGCAATACGGGAGCTTCAATATCCCATAGTGAGACATCGAACGGAGTGTTATGAATGAGAACTATAGGTTACTTACGTAACCCCAGTTCTCAGAGTAACATGTAGTGAGATGTCTCACCAGACGGCCCTCGATGCTAAGGTTAAGCGAGAAGAGGTGCTTATTTTGAATGACGCTGCGGCGTGGCATAAGCTACTTATAGGGTGGGTGGATTCCCTGACGCTGACGTCAAGATCACCAGCCAATCAGGATTGGCGTAATGAGATTGATACTTCTGTTTGCTCCGCGTTGAGGCGCATCCCATAGTGAGACATCTCACTACATGTTACTCTGAGAACTGGGGTTACGTAAGTAACCTATAGTTCTCTATCTGTGTATTACTTTTATGACACCTAGTCAAATTCCTCGTAAGTGTAAACCTACCTGGTAATAAACCTGTTTTGGGTTCTGATAATATGCAAAAGGCCTATTAAAATACCGTTACTCTCAATGGAGAACTATTACTTGTTACAGTGTATAGTTTGGTATTGGTACTTTTTCTAATGGATCTAAAACGTGCACTATACTCCACAGCCACCATTGCTTTTTGTCTGTTTTTGTCATGTAGCCCAGGATACTCAGATATTTCACTTAAGTAAAAGTATCAGTAGAGTGTAGAACTACTCTGCTATAAGATAGAGTCAGATATTTAACAAAGGCATGCTAGCCTAAAGTGTCACTACGACCCAAAATACAGTTTAGCTACTAACCAAAAAGGGCATACAGAAAACTACATGATGAACAAAACCTCACGTTCTTTTTGGCTTCAGTTTACCATAAATAAAGCTTAAGCATCGTATTTTGGATTTTGAGTCTAAAAAACTTTTACACATCATCTACAACACCAAATGGAGCCACGGGTGTTCCTGCTTATTTTTAAGATTCACCTTGTGGGAAATTCTACTCTTTATATATTTGAATACACACAGAGTACAAAAACACACAGTATAAATATGCACTTTAGAGAGAAGAGGTCCGGCGCAAATGACCCAGGAGGTGATGAACTATACCCATCTTCATTATCAGCCCACATTTTTAAATCAACTACACATCTGTGTAGTTTTGCGATTGTATCTTACAGGGTTACAATGCTATCATGATGAGCACATATGTTTAGAGACTTATAAAGTATTTAAAACCGCCTCTGTAGTTTACACTACAGAAGGTTTCTCCAGGAACACATTTCATTGTGATGACACACATACTCAGACTCACAAGTTGATAAAAACACAAGTGTCACTCTCACGACTAAGCAACAACCTGCGGTCAGTATTCTGATTTTGAAAAGGTTTGAATATCTCTTAAACCAGTCATTTGCCTTGGTCATAAACAAGTGTATCGAGGTACTGACAAACAGCACAGGGGCTTCTCTGCAGAGGGAGTTTATAAAGACTTTGTTGCTGCAAATGGCCTCTTGGATTCCTTAAATGTTTATGACTGAAGCCTGAAATATGTGTGTAGCTTCTTACTGCATACTGTAAATAGTTGCATTATTATGAAGGGTGCAGCAATGGTTGCTATTCCTCTGAGCTTGAATGATGGGCGTGGTAGTAGGTAAAAAAGATACACCCATGATACTGCCACTGTTTTATTTCATTTAATGTAATCGTTTATTTGAACAGGGACAATGCACATTAATGAACACTTAATGCTTCAAGTGTAAACATGCCGGATTTTAGCTTTGAGCTAATTTCCATCCGCAGTCCCTCACATACAACATATAAGAACATGATATTTATAAAGATAGCAAAAATAAATACATAATATGCAAAAAGAGCAAGAGCAGCATACACAATTATTTACCACATGGCAGTACAATATAGCAGCAACGACATATAAAGTGCAAGAGAAGATACAAGAGATATATAAAGTGCAAGAGGAGATACCCCTGTATTAAAGTGCATTTAGCGGTGATTGCACGTTTGTTTGTTTCTCAACCATTCTTTGAGTTGACCTTTAAAACTATTGAGAGTGGGACAATCTTGTATCTCAGTTGGGAGGCTATTCCAGAAAGAGCTGCCTTTAATGGAGAGTACATTTTGTCCAAAAGTGGTCCGTCTGCGATGGACTTCACAGTCTCCTCTAGTTTCTGACCTAGTGCACCGTCCAGTGTTTTTTTTGTGGATGAATTCCCCTAAGGGAGGAGGGGCCAGTCCATGTAAACATTTATAAAACAAGCACATTTAAAATACTTAAAATGGTCAAAACTCAAGAAATTGTGTTTTTCAAGGATGGTACAGTGGTGGTATGAATATGGCTTTCTGTCAAACACTTTGATAGCTCTCTTGCACAGCTGCTCTATTGGTTTCAGGTTTGTGGCAAAAGCATACGACCAGTTTGTAAAACAGTATTCAATATGGGATAGAATACAGTGGAGGTATGACTTAGCAGCATTGACAGTTAAGAAAGGTCTAATTTGTTTAAAATTCAGCAAGTAGAATTTAATAGTATTGGATACTTTCTTGATATGTTTCTTATAAGTCAAGTTTGAGTCCAGTATGACTCCAAGATACTTGAAGTGAGATACTAGTTATAATTCTGCACATTCAACTCAGGACATACATTAGTCAAGTTATTTATGTACAGTGAAAAAAGTAACGGTCCAAGAATTGAACCTTGTGGAGCCCCAACAGGGTTGACAAGGTAGGGGGATTTGGCAACGTTGACCAAAAAACACTGTTTCGTGTTGTTGTAAGGAGCACTTGGTGGTCAACAGTGTCAAAAGCCTTCCTGAGATCAAGGAAGACAGCACCTACATATGGGCTCGTGTCCAACATACATTTGACCTTTTCCACAAAGACACAGTTAGCTGTCTCAGTGGAGCGGTGAGCACGAAAACCAAACTGCATTGGGTGGAGTGGAGCGAAACTTTTATCTAAATGTTTGGTGATTAGTTTTGACACCCATTTCTCAGTATCTTAGAGACACAGGGGAGGATTCTGATAGGTCTATAATTGGATATCATTGCCTTATCCCCAGATTAAAAAATCGTTGTCACCGTGGCCACCTTCCAGGATGATGGGACTTCCCTCGTGCTGATAGATTGATTCACTAGCATAGTAATTGGTTTTAT
>NW_011333946.1:0-2511 GCF_000735185.1 Notothenia coriiceps
TTGGTTCTGCTTAAAGGTTCCTAAACGCGGTAGACTCTGTATTCCACCGGGTCTGTCTGCGCCGCGATGACCCGGTGGAATACAGAGTAAGGACGGACTGGCCATTTGTGTGTTCTGGAGAATCACAGAACGGCCGGTCGTCAGCGGGCCGTTGACGGCCGGCTCGGTACGCTGACGGCCGGCACCGCCCTTTTTTTAAACAGCATCATGCAATTTGCGCTGACAGGCGACAGAGGTCCACAGTTGCCCCGCAGCGAGGCTCCCCCGCCCTCCCGTAGACAGTTCACAAGCTCAGTCACTTCATAGCACCAAAGATGGATCGCGGTAAACGCTCTGAAGTATGGCTCCACTACACTAAAAAAGAAAAAGACAAGGCACAGTGCAATGCCTGTTAATAGCTTGCCACAGGCATAGCTCAGTTAAAATAAAGCACAGCTATTGTGCAATACATTTGTATTGCATGTATATTTTTTATTTGTAAAAATGTCAGTTAAAGCTTAAAAGAATAAAGATATTTTTCTTATCTAAACGTTTGACCTCTTTCTTTTACAATTTTGGAATCGAAACGGGGAATCGATAAGCGGAATCGGAATAAATACATTTCAAACGATAGCCATCCCTACTCCTCCATCAGTGGTCCAGAGCTAATTTCTTATTAACAAAGGGGGTTCACAATAACATGCCTTTTTTAATCAGGAGATGTTTTCTATCAACCATACCCAGGACTACGACAAGCTCCACCAGTAAAGTGCTATGATGCAATGTATGTGGTAAATATATGTTCCAGTCTTTTAGAGCCCTTAAAACACTTGAACATATGACGCCAATAAGTAAACGTGCAACACAAGCTGGATACGGCTATTATGTGCAGACTTATGCCGTTTAATTAGTCTCAAAATATGCATGTGGACCTGATGCAAGGGAAGAGGATGCTGAGTTTGCCTGGAATTGTCATACAAGTTCCACAATTTAGGGGCCCTGACAGAAAAGTCCCAGTATCCTCAGTGATATTTAAAAACGTTCAAACAATTGGTAGGCCAGAAGTATCTGAAGCAGCATTCAGGGTCATAGGGAGTGAAACTGACATAAACTGGAGCGGGGTTTGAAAACAGAATCTCTAAATAAATTCCAAAGCTTGCAGAGAAGGACATGTTAAGTTCCGTTTAGATTTTAGCTTTGACATAATCACATATTGTTGGTTGTATCTAAAACATTTTGTTTTGTACATTTGAGAATAAATAATACATTTAATTGCACAACAACATTTGATGAATAATACTTAAAAAAGAAAGATTATTAATAATGATACTTTTCATTAGTTTGCTGTGTAATTGGAATGAGTTAGTCAGTATGTTTAAGAGTTGTTCACATTAGTGTTGCACGGTGTGCCGATACTTGAAAGGTACCGCGATACCCTGCCGTTAAAAACGTTACGATTCCTCTGTTTCATTAGCATCGGTACTTTAAGAATGACGGGGAAAAGTACTCCGGTGAGAAAGCGCTGTTTTAATAAGAGCCGTGTGCAGTGGCGGCCGGCCCATAGGGGCGCTAGTGGCGCCGCCCCCCCTCTTCCCACATGTTTGATTGTCATTCAAATTAAAAAGAAATAAAAATATATATTTCCAAAAAATATTTTATTTTTATTTTTAAAGAACAAGGTAAATATTATATAGTTGGTATCAGTAAAATGTATAATCTACAATAAAATCTCGTTTAAAATTGTTTTACGATGTCTAAAGTTACTGATAAGTCACATGTTTCCAGAGCAGCAGCAGCCAACAAGCTGACTGTTGCTATCTGTAAACTATGCCGCCGAAACATAATTTCAGCCAATCAGCGTCGTCAGACCTGATGCTCAAAGGGCGCCCTGTCAGCGCCCTGGCCTGTGTGTCTGTGAGTTGTTTGGACTCGTATCCAAGGTGACGCTACAGTAGTTGTCTGCAGGTGTAGACTCCGGTGCTAGTGGATCGCCGGAGCTGTAGATTAACATTTACATGCTTATTGTAGTTGCAAGGGCAATGCCTGTGGTACCATGGAGCATATGTGTGGGCTGGACCTGTATTTTACAGGAAAGGAGTGATCAGAGGGTCGAGTTGTCGATTCTTGTTCAGTTTTCATCTTCCTCACCCTCTCAGACTTTGAGTTGCGCGCGCTGCTAAAGAGACGCGCTACCATGGAAACCAAACAATGGTGTAGCTGTATTAAAGTCTGAGTGGAAACAGACGTGAGTAAATCTGATTTTGTTAGAAATCGGGAGAAATGCGGGAGTCTCCCGCGAAAATCGGGAGGGTTGGCCAGTATGACACACACACACACACACAATGACACACACACACACACACACACACACACACACACACACACACACACACACACACACACACACACACACACACACACACACACACACACACACAATGTTCGTATTTAGTTTAATGATTTTAAATGGGAATTAAATCATTTAAATTCCCATTTAAATGATTTAAACCATCTAACATCACCAGAAGTCAT
>NW_011333947.1:0-2968 GCF_000735185.1 Notothenia coriiceps
TCTTTACACTGGTTCCTCACTAACACTAAGAAAGTGGATCACATCACTCCTGTTCTGAAGTCTTTACACTGGTTCCTCACTAACACTAAGAAAGTGGATCACATCACTCCTGTTCTAAAGTCTTTACTCTGGTTCCTCACTGACACTAAGAAAGTGGATCACATCACTCCTGTTCTGAAGTCTTTACACTGGTTCCTCACTGACACTAAGAAAGTGGATCACATCACTCCTGTTCTGAAGTCTTTACACTGGCTTCCTGTGTGTCAAAGAATAGATTTCAAAAATACTGCTGCTGTTTATAAAGCACTGAATGGTTTAGGACCAAAATGCATTTCTGACCTCCTGCTAAATGATGAACCATCCAGATCTCTAAGGTCTTCAGGGACTGGTCAGCTTTCTGTCCCCAGAGTCAGAACTAAACATGGAGAAGCAGCGTTCAGTTATTATGCTCCAAATATCTGGAACAAACTCCCAGAAACCTGCAGGTCCGCTGCAACGAAGACTACTTTTAAATCCAGGCTGAAGACTTTCCTTTTTGTCGCTGCTTTTAATTGAACTATTCATATCTTACACTGCACACTAACTTTTATCCATGTGTTTTTGCTTGTAATGTTTATTTTATTATCTTTTCTTTTTAATGACATTTTCTTAATGTCTTTCATTTTTTGTAAAGCACTTTGAATTGCCGTGTGTTGATTTCGTCTTTATTATTATTATTAATATGAAGATATTATTAAGATAAGATTTTACTTTATTGATTGAACATTTTAGTTTAGAATGTGCTGTCCCACGGTAATTCAGAAGGCTCACAGGTCACCGACCATTATTTAAAGCAGGGGTGGGGAACCTTTTTCCTCTCAAGGGCCATTTCAATTTTTTCAACATCCTCCGAGGGCCGTACAAACGATTGACCTCTACTTAAAAATACTAAAATCACAGCCCATTCATTTGGCCTTTCTTTCATGCTGTGCAAAGAAAAAGCAACCTCTTAATCCAGATATCTCACCATGACTCGTGCATGCATGCATGTGCACGGTTGTGGCATGACCACCACAACAGAAAGATATTGACACAAGATGTGTGCAAATGTATTTAGTTTCCTATCCATGTGGACATGATTTAAGTGTGGGGGGGGAGCTAACCTCCTCTAGGGGGGTCTGGGGGGCATGCTCCCCCGTGAAGATTTTTTTTTAAATGTTGAAGTTAAAAGCATCAATCTGGTGCACTTTGAGAGCAACATTAGGAGCTCTATTGATACATCAGAACTGTAAGCAGATTTATTTTTCTTTATGGATATTTTACAAATCACTCCCCTTTCAAACTGTATTCTTGTTTATTAATAACAAACTTTTTTTACTTTCATAGTATTTTATACCTGTTTACTTTATTCTCTTATTTTTTTATAACTATAATGATCATATAAAGATGTGTATTTACCTCACTGGTTGGAGAAAAAGCTTCTTATATTCGTTAGCATAGCTAGCTAACCAGATGCTAATAACAAGTTATTGACTGTATGATCAGTGTGACAGATGAACAGATCGCCACTGGGCTTTCAACTAAAGACACAGCCCTGCTCTATAGGGATAATGCAGCTCTAGGGCTACTTTCTTCAGACATTTTATCACAGAAATATCATACCTTATTCCTCAAAGTCTGCAGAAACATTGGAACAATACTCAGCACGTTATCCAACAATCACAGGACCCATGTCGGTCTCCGCTGAGTTCCTCCTGATCCTGAGAGGATGATAAAGTTCTCTGAGGCTTTGGACGCTTTAATCTCAGGAAGCTGGAAGTGTTTGTGGAGCGGCGACTCTTTGAAGCGGCAGGAAAGACGACGTGTCCGGACACGAAGGAGCCACAAAGAGATGAAGAAGAAGAAGAAGAAACCTGCAGATGGACGCAGAGGGGCCTCCTTCTGCTTTCAGAGACACGGCTGAAACTCAACCTCAAGCTCTCAGGAGGAGCTCTGAGTCTAAAAGTGCTTTTTATAAGATCACAGAAGAAGTTAAAACACAAGCAGCTCCTTTGTTTGATTACATTTGGCTCAGTCTGGTGCGTTCTGGTCGATGGAAAAGTGTTGGTTCTCACTTCTATCCAACATGTCCAACACACGGTGTAGAATCAGGAACACGTTAGCTGAATCCACGCTGTACTTTAACTGTTCAGTGGATCTGATTTCCAACGAGAGCTCAGGACTCACGAGGTTTCCACCAACTATGATCACATTTGGACCAGAAGTGTCTCCGAGTCCTGCTGACAGACAAAACACACAACCCAAGGAACAGCCTTAAGTTGGCTGAGTGTGAATGGAGTCTGGTGCGTTCTGGTAAAAGAAAAGGTATCGGGGCTCAGTCCTGCTCCGATCAGTGACGTCCATCCAGGATGTCCAACACAGCGGTCTAAAATCAGGAAAGAGTTTTTATAAATCAACGCTCTATTAAAACTATATTTTGTAACTGAAAAAAAGTCCCTTTTCCAACGAGGAGAGCGCAGGTTATACCGTTCAGGGTTACAGCGTTCAGGGTTACACCGTTCAGGGTTACAGCGTTCAGGGTTACACCGTTCAGGGTTACACCGTTCAGGGTTACAGCGTTCAGGGTTACACCGTTCAGGGTTACACCGTTCAGGGTTACAGCGTTCAGGGTTACAGCGTTCAGGGTTACAGCGTTCAGGGTTACAGCGTTCAGGGTTACACCGTTCAGGGTTACACCGTTCAGGGTTACACCGTTCAGGGTTACACCGTTCAGGGTTACACCGTTCAGGGTTACAGCGTTCAGGGTTACAGCGTTCAGGGTTACAGCGTTCAGGGTTACACCGTTCAGGGTTACAGCGTTCAGGGTTACAGCGTTCAGGGTTACAGCGTTCAGGGTTACAGCGTTCAGGGTTACAGCGTTCAGGGTTACAGCGTTCAGGGTTACAGCGTTCAGGGTTACAGCGTTCAGGCTTACAGCGTTCAGGGTTAC
>NW_011333948.1:0-3928 GCF_000735185.1 Notothenia coriiceps
TGCCTCAATTCAAAAACACTAAACACATTCAGGTTGTGTACATTTTTTCTTTTTTGCCAGTGTTTACAAAAAAAATGCTTGTGGTGTTATTTCGTTTTTATTGTAATTTTTTAGTGTTATTTTTGAAATAAATCTGCTCCTGTTGGAGACAAATTTATCCTCTGTTTCCTAATTTTTATTGTGTAAGTAAACCTGCCTAGCAGTGTTATTCGGGTGATAAACATGTAAGGACTGTGGCAAAGTCCACACACAGACACACACACACATTTACATAAAAAAAAATTACATTTTTTTTTTTTTATAAAAACACTTGTATTTGGATGGAATGATTACCTATAGTGATAATACAATTATTTTTACAGTATGGTACCTAAAAAACGTCAAATGGCACTGATGGTATCCAAATGTGCCAAAATGTGCACAAAGGTCAAAGGTCAAATTTAACTTGTTTTGCCTCAATCTTGATACAGGGTACTTACTATATGTTATACTTTGGATTCCTAAAGCTTGTAGTCTACCATACCATCATTCAAGAGTGGCTTTCACTATAAGTGATGGGTTTTTTTTAGGCAGAGGTAAGAATTTACCTTTTTTTACTATGTTCCATCTGAATTTACTCTGACACAGAAACATATATATTGATTCTGACACTTCTACAGATGTAACCTAGCTTTGAGAAAAGAAATGATTCATATAGCCCTTTTAGAAGTTAAGTTATAGTCATTTGTTTTGGGCATAGCATCTTCGAGCCTGCAACCAGAAAAACAGGCTCAGGGCTTAACAGGATAAACAAACATTTACATAAAGCATATTTGTCCACTCATATGTTAATAGTATTAAACACAAGAAAAATATTCCTCTATGGTACATTTAGAACAGATAAAAAAAATTGCGATTAATTTGCGATTAATCGCGATTAACTATGGACAATCATGCGATTAAATATTTTAATCGACTGACAGCCCTAATAAAAAACCCATGGAACACACTACACAAAAGGCAAAAGCATAAAAGGGCCTTTTTAAGAAGAAAACTTGGTTTCCATCTTTCACCTAAAGTTTCCTTTTTCACTATTCGAACAAGTAAAAGGAAAAATATGTCACTTCTTCTCTTTTATGACTTTAATTATATATTATTGTAATGCATTCCCTGACCTCCAATGCTTCAGGGTCAAAAACTGATTTTAAAACACCTTGAGGTTGCATTCAGCTTTTATGCTTTTCCGAACACCAAACCCTAGCAACTTCACATCCATTTATTTCTGAGCAACCCAATCGAGCAGAGGTATTCCCCCTTTAATAAGATGATGCACTTTCCAAAAAGTGTTTATCTCGTCCACCATTGAATTAATTTGCCCGTATCTCAAGACTGAAGGACCATTTAACAAATCCTCTTTTGATTCTAAGTGGTTCCTTAATGCATTGGTCCCTTCTTGGTGCAGCCATTTTCAATTAATCCTTCTGCATAATGCATGATTACATTAAACAATCCAATAAATTGATATGGAGTCTCTGGCTACGGAAGGACTCTTTTAATGGATATAAAATGGAGTTACACCACTCCGGTATGTATCATTTTTCACTTATGGTTTCAAAAGGTAACATGTTAGGTCTGCGTGACACTTTTATTTATAGTTGGCCATTGCACTGCACATCTCTAGCTTATGATTGTGTCCATTATAACTTAAAAGTGGAATGATAATTATAGCAGGCCATAGAGTTGGATAAGGCTTATTAACACCTTCCATATCAATCAAGTCAATATATAGTTGTCCCAAATTGTTTACTTGTATTAAGACAAATTAAACATTGAAGTAAATGACACTAGTTTGTTATTTTTAGAGTTAAATCCAAGGTCAAATGTATCGTTAATGGGTCTTAAACATATTGTCTTCAGTGATTGTAATTTTATGTTAAAAGTCAGATTTTAGATGCTTTCTTCATATTTGTCCTTGTTTATGATGCAAAAGGAGCTGCTGTGATGCAAAAAAAAATCAAAGTATTGTTTTAATAGTCTGGTCTTTACAACTCTCCTTCGCTCCCTTCACTTGCTGCCAGTGGCTGCCAGAATATGCTTCAAGACACTTGTACTGGCCTACCAGCAGGACCGTACTGGGACAATAAGTCAGGCCGGGAATTATACACCCAGGCCACTACTAGTTTGTTTTTGTTCCATTTTGCTGCATTTATTTGTCAATATTTACAGCATTGCTGCCCATAGTGATAGCCCTATACTTTAAATCTACTACCCAATAATAAACATACGGAGATGGGTCACTATTTAAAAAAAATTGAAAATCTATTTAGGAACCTATCCATGTGAACATATTTTAAGTGGGGGTGAACCTCAAATCCTCTAGGGGGGCCCGTGGGCATGCCGGTAAGATTTTTTAAATTTTTGAGTAAAATACATCAATCTGGTGCATTTTGAGGGGGAAATAAAGAGACTAGATCTATGGAAACACCCATAGAAAACAGAACTGTATACATTTGAACAATCATAAATCATAAGAACATGGCTATAACCGATAACATACAATATGTTATGTTTTGCATGGGGTTTTTTGTCGTTGTGTTTTACTTGTTGTTTGTTCCTTTTACTCCTCACTACTCTGTCTTTCCGTCTCTGTAGGGCTGGTGTGTGACAGGGGGGCGTGGCTGGTTTACTCCTGGCTGCAGATGAGGCACACCTGTCCTCACTCACATGATCAACCTGCTCTTTAAGAGCCTGGCCCTCACCTCACTTCTCTGCCAGAGAATTACATGCTGTTCCGCGGTCCTGAGTGCCTTTCTGCAGCCTGGAGTCTGTTGTTGTTTCACTTCGCAGTTTGTTTAGGAGTTCTTTTTGAGTTTTTGTCGGGAACGTTTTCCCGCAGCTTCGTTTTTGGACTTACTACGGCCAGCCAGCTCCCTGTCGTCCGTACCTGCCTTGGACTACCTTTGTTTATTAAACACGTTGAAACTTTATTTGTGTCAGTCTCTGCTTTGGGGTCCAAGTAGTATCCAAACGTCATAGAATTCTCTGGCCAAATGGACCCCGCAGAGAATGAGAGACTCAGGGAAGCGCTTGCTGCTCAAGGGGTAATGATAGGGCAACATGACAGAGCGCTGCAGAAAGTTATGGAAGTGATTCGGGATTTCGGAGGCCGTATGGAACAGGTCACAGCACATCTCTCCACACTCCCGCTGACTGCCGATGCTCAAGCTACAGACCCTGCTCCTCCACCTTAAGCTGATCCGGAACGACAGCCCGGCAATCCTCGTGAGCCCTTCATCCCCACACCCGTCAGGTATTCAGGAGATTTAGGGTCTTGTAGTCAGTTCTTACACCAGTGTAGTCTTGTGTTTGAGCAACAACCTTTCACTTATTCCACTGATAGAACTAGGATTGCTTTCATTATGAGCCTACTGAGTGATAAAGCAGCAGCATGGGCCCTTGCCATATCTAATAGCAACTCGCCTATCAGTCAGTCTCTGTCGTCTTTTACTGCAGAGATGCGTAAAGTTTTTGATCATCCAGTGAGGGGGAAGGAGGCTGGTAAAAGACTCCTTTCACTCCACCAGGGTTCTGGCTCTGTTGCTAATTTCGCTATTGATTTCCGCATTCTTGCAGCTGAGAGCGGTTGGGATGACATGGCTTTGCTGGGAATTTTTTACAAGGGGCTTAATGATGAGTTAAAGGATGAACTAGCTGCTAGGGATGAAACCTCCTCCTTAGAGGAGTTGATTTCTCTAGCGACACGACTAAGATAACCGCCTCCGCGAGAGGCGTAGGGAGAGATCAGGAAAGCATAGCTCCACCTCCCTTCCCCCTCCGTCCAAGTTTCCTAGTCGGCCTGCATTCTCTGGACCTTCTCGCCATCCTCCTGACTCCTGGCCTTCCAGAGCTTCTCCAGCTACCCAGGTCTCTCCCTTCCTTATTGAGGAGC
>NW_011333949.1:0-5317 GCF_000735185.1 Notothenia coriiceps
TTGTTTAAGTACAGTGAGCCTTTCTAAAATATACAGTAAAGAGACAAACCCACCAGCATTATAGGATATACTATGACTTTGTGCCAAATACTTGTTGCTGATTTAGAGTACTGGCACCTTTTTTATTCCAATTCAAGCACTGAGTAGAAGAATACAAAGACAACAACAAAGATCCATTTGGACATGGGTAAGTCAGTGTAAATATTACAGTAATAGTGTACTGGCAATGTGTGGGGAATACCGCGAAAAGTCACAATAGGTTTATTGATATATTTTTTATCGATAGTCATGAACTTTTACTTGGGACAAAATAGACTCTCCATTAGCAAACATTTACTCTGTGTTAACGTTATTTTGGTGTGTAAAAGTGAGATTACATATGTAAATGATTAAATTAATCATTTATTCGTCCCACAACGGAGACATTTACAGTGGCTATCGACATGTTTTTGCCATCGATTATTGTATCATACTGTTCTGTAGGCTGTCATAGATTTATTTATATGTGTGCCTGTGATTATTTTATCATACTGTTCTGTACAGATGAGACTTTGTCATAGATTTATTTATATGTGTGCCTGTGATTATTTTACCGTCCTGTACAGATGAGACTTTGTAATCAGGAGCCAGAACATCCATCTGTGCCGGCCCCCCGGTCAAGATCTACCGTGGCTCAAGGGCCTTCACCAGAGCCATCACCACCAAGGACCAGCAGACCAGCATCACTACAGCTGCCTCCACCTCCATCTGCGGCTGCCACCAGGTCAAGATACACCTCAGCACAAAGGCTCCACCACAGCCATCACCTTCAACCCAGCCAGCAAGGAGGTCTCGTGGAGGTCTCGTATAGCACTTGTACACCCCACCTACACAGCAGCCCATGCACCATCACCCCCATCTTCACAGCAGCCAGACCCACTGTTTTGGAAGACATACAAAGACCTTGACACTGTCTTGACATTTATAATGAAGAGTTGGTTGAAAGTTCTGATGTTCAACATTGTAAATAGTGAGATTTTCCAGTTTCTTATATTTAATAAATAGTTGGTTGAAAAAAACATATTTATAATAAATTGTTGGTTGAATAAAAAGTTTGAATGCTCAATTTGTATTTGTACACATCACATGAACCTTGGTATGTAATATGAAGTCATTAGTCAGTCCTAATGTATCTCAGTCCCTGCTGTGTAAAGTAAAGTGATAAACACCTGTTTTACTCAAAATTCGAATTAATTCATTTTCATTTTAGACATGAATTACACATTTATATACAGTGTAATTCAAATATTTCAATACTTTTGTGATCCTAAGACTTTGGTAACCAAATCTAAAACACCAAAACAATTCGATCACATGAGTAAATTTGTGTTTTCACAAGAGTTTTGACGATTTTCCGAAAAACTGATGTCAAATTTTAAGCTTTTGAGCTACTTATCTCATCACACAGTGCAAAACTAAGGTGAGTAATTTGCATATATAGCAATACCAGAGATTGTCCTGAACATTTTGATATCACACAGTGCAAAACTAAGGTGAGTAATTTGCATATATAGCAATACCAGAGAAGAACATTTTGATATTTAACACATGGGGTGCCATGTTAGAAGAAATACATTTAAAAGGTGATTTAAGAAAACATCTAAAAATCGAGAAAATACCCTTAGACTCCAGAGGGTTAAGGGTGTGTCTTCAATAACCATTTCTCACAAGTGTGTTGATGAGTCTAACATCGTTTGGTGGTCATTCTTAAAGGCTTGTTCAAATTATGTTTAGTCATCTGCTTCACACTCCTGTACGATTTTAATATTTATAGGTATGAATTATGGTGCAAATGTGCCTTTTTTTGCAGAGAAGCAGAACAGCATCCTCTGATGTTAAAAGTTTTAAAGTGGAGAATATTTTTCACTTTGGTTGTTTTGCAGCTTGCAGACTTTTGGGACTTCTGGTTACTGACTTGGTTTTTCCTCAGTTTGATGTGGGGGTGGATGTGGCTACTTGTGTCTCTTCCTTTTATTGCCTGGAGAGTGATGAAGAAGAATCAAGGGGAAATGATGAAAATCAGAAAGACATGAGGCATTCAGTAGCTCAAGCTGTCACCCATCGGATTTGTGAAATCAACCAGTTTTGCGTTATAAAAAACAGAAATGAAGAACAGGGAATTAATGCAAGGTTCACAAGTAATGTTTCTGTAAAATGCCAACGCCCTGGCAGCGGAAAGTGGTTGTTTTTACTATGTTAATTTCCCTAGGTGCAGTCTGCCAAAGGAAGGACGGTTTAATCAACCAAGGAATCTATTTCATCTGAAAACATCAGCAGTGAACAGTTCCAGTTGTTAATGGTAAGTACAGTGAATACATGCCTATCCCTGCACAAAATTAGCAAGAGCCAGACACAAGCCAAAGAATAAATAGACAAACATATTCATGCTGAAATTCACCGCGATTGATGTCATAGCGCGTATGTGTAGCTAGCCATGTTCAATCTTTAATATGAAAAAGGTAATTTAGTGCAGGAAATTGTAAATAATGAAAGAAAACAATATTACAAACAACATCAATGTCCTCCAATTTATATACATTTTGATTATATCCAAACCATTTTTACAATTGTGTGGCAATTGTAATTTTTCAACTAAGAATATAGACAAAATACATTATACAAAAGAATGAACAATGGATAGGGTTTTGTGAAAATTATTCATCTCTGTCCAGTAATGTAATTTGCATAATCTGCTACAGAAAATACATGAAGACAAAATAGTAATATAATGATAATAGTATTGTAACATTGAGTTCAACCTACATCTGAGTTGCTGTTTACTATCACTGTTAAACAGGGAAGAGAATAGCACAGATTTCCTCAATGTACTTTGACCACACATATTATTTTAAACTGTTTTACTTTCAAAACCCAGCTGTACATCCTTCTTAACCAAGATAAACTCCAATGGAGACTATTTGAATAGTGCAACAGCAGCTGAGACTTAATTAAATCATATAAGGGATCCAATTACTGCCTTATCACGTCAACTCTGTTTGACAAACACTATACTGCATGGGCAAGTTATAATTAGACACCAGATGTTTCCAGAGACAGTCTGAGTTTCATAGAGGCATCAAAAAAGATATGTGATGTGATGGGCCACGGGATGCTCTACCTCACTGAAAAAAATTAAATGTTGACTTAAAATATATGTATTGTGTCACCAAATTTCACTTAAGTTAGTTGAAAGCGATAATATTAAGTTCAAATATTAGATTTTTTACGGTTGTGTATTTTCAAATTCTAGCGCACTCGAGCTGGTTTCTCCACAGTTATATACCCCACCTTTAATAGTATTGCTTTTAACTAACCTAATACAGTTGTGTGAAATATGTTGACTTTATATATTTTATTAAAGTCAATGTTTCAGTTTTTTCAGTGCTGGTGAAGTGCTGTTAGGAACCCAGTTATGAGCAGCAAGTTAAGACAATATTCTCCTCAATCATGCAAAAATCTCAGTAATTCGGAATAATTCGGAAAATCACCATTTCATTTAATAAATACATTTATGTAAACATCACACCCATGTTACCCCATGGGGATTTTTAGCATGACAGCAGGTTGTTAGGGTAGAAAATAATCTCCAAATATAGCTAAAACGAATTCCTATGTAGAATAACACATGCATTCACACACTCACACAGACATCGCACGCACCTTTTTGACTTAATGTGAAGTTGACTTTCTTCCTGTTGTCCTCGTTAGACACCATTGTTTGCACACCTGACACACAGCAATATGTCACTGTATTGTTGGACAAAATAGTAAATAAAATATTCAGTTTTAATTATTTGCTGCCCTCAAGAGGTTGCTTGTGTCTGATCTCAGAAGAGTGGGTTTCATTTGGTGTGGAATATTTCACGCAAATATAAATGAACTCAGTCAATCACCAATTCTGTGTAATTTAATAATTCAGAGTTGAATATTAACACTTTACGTGGTAGCAACAAAAGAAATGCCACATGTGTATTGTACAATATCAGGAGAGATGGAAGAAGGACACAGTACACTTGTACAGCTACAAGTTGGTGCATTCAAAATGTTACTAAATTCAAGTTCAAAAGTATTAGCACAGGGGTGTCCAAACTACGGCCCAGGGCCAAATGCGGTCCGCGGCCCATTTTGAATCGGCCCTCAGCAAATTCAAAAAGTATAATGGAGTATGACCCACAGATGAAACTTGTGCTTGTCTTGTATTGTACTTCTGAAATATAGATTAAAAGTAACAGATATTACCCAGTGTTCATGTGTTAAAACCTGTTAAACCCCGAGCCTGTTTTTCAGGTTTCAGGCTCGAAAAGGACATTCCCAGAACAAATGACCATATCTTCCCTTCTAAAAGGGTTAAATTAGGGCCGGGACTCGATTAAAAAAATTAATCTAATTAATTACAGGCTTTTTAATTAATTAATCGCAATTAATCGCATTTTTAATCACATATAAATATTTGACCTGAGAACAGTGAGAAGCAATTTTTTTCACATGGATTTTAGTATACCATTGAATAATGACTGAATACATAAGCTTAAGCAACAAAACATTGGGGTTTTTTTTCAAGGTGGTACTTAACCAAGACCAACAGAAAAGTGCAATTTTTGCCATAAAGTGTAGCAATAGCATATTTAGGAATATAGTACATTTCAGAGATTCAATCAATCAATCAATCAATCAATGTTTATTTATATAGCCCAATATCACAAATGTTACATTTGTCTCAGTGGACTTCACAGTTTGTACAGAATATCAGTATGACAATACGACACCCTCTGTCCTTAGACCCTCACATCGTACAAGGAAAAACTTCCAGAGAAAACCCACAGTTTAAAGGGAAAAATGGGAGAAACCTCAGGGAGAGCAACAGAGGAGGGATCCCTCTCCCAGGACGGACAGACGTGCAATAGATGCCGTGTGTAAATTGAAAAGATAATACATTTGCAACATAGGTAGTCCAAATGTTTGGAAATGCATGTGTGTATAATAGGAAGATGAATCCACGAGTATATCCATCCAGGACTTATGATCCAGGACCACAGCCACGGCTCAAGATCCAGGACTCGCAATCCATGAGACAGGACCGCAGGATCATCCATGACTCCGGATCCCGGCGTATATAGACACCAAAAAGAAAGAAATTTGGGGAAGCTGGGTTAATCGGAACATGAGAGTACACAGGTATAGGCAGAGAGAAGGAAGAAGTAAGATGTCCCCCGACAAACTAAGCCTATATCAGCAAAACTAGGGGCTGAATCTAATCAGCCCTAACTATAAGCTTTAT
>NW_011333950.1:0-3595 GCF_000735185.1 Notothenia coriiceps
CTGACAGGCAGGTAGGCCATCCAGTTATTTTAGCCGGGCCGGCTCAGATGATTGGTCGTGCTTTTTACAGCGCCACGGCTTCCACAGATGATATTTGTTAATGTATTTATTGTGAAAGCATTTTATATTTTCATTGCTATCGGGATGTTAAGAGCATTCCATTGAATTTAACAAAAAGTGTTTCTGAAGTGAATTACCTACCCCAGCTTTAAGCAGACTGCCCAAAATATCTGCATGTTCCTATAAATCACTTCTCAACTGGTTTTTGTTTCACAGATATATAATATTTATAGCCTGAGGTTTTGACTTCTTCAAATGTTGTGATCATCTCTTTTCCTCTTTAATCACACTTCTCCTTCTGTGGCTTCAAACGCTCAGCAGTTTTTACTTGGTGTCACCGAAGCGTGACATCTTCTCTTGCTCTTCTGCAGTTTTGTTAGCGTCAGCATAGGTTTCATATTTCTAAAGATCTGTGGGTAAAATTTAGATTTCACAGTTGATCATTAATGAGGCATTTTACACAGTAGTGTTGATTAACTAGTGATTTTGAGCTTGCCTGAGTGAATGTATTATCTATTGTATCTTTTAGTACACAGACCTGGTAATAAAAAAACATATTTTCTTAGTTTTTATATCAGTTTTAGCAATTTAAACTAAGATATTCTCCCTTTTGGGTACTGTTTTTCCCATTTTTCTTTCAGTTGAATCTGCATAGTTTGTACATAGGAAGATGAAAGAAGACCACAATGAGTGAACACAACATTAATTCAAAATACAAATAAAAAAGGCGTTAGGGGAGAATTGTGTGCTTGAAAATGCATATTTTTAATGAATCTTTTTTAAATCCCTCCAGCAAATACATGCCCTAAAGTCCTAGGCGAAACTCTCTTATGCATTTCTGTTAGGAAAAATCTCACTCATCACCAGCTTGAGCTTCAATCTCAGGATCCATGTATCTGTGATCCTCTCCAGAATGGAAGTAGTCATCACATACAGAGCATCAACTAGTTCCTGAACAGTGTCCTTCACATGCTGATATCCAAGAGAGGGAGTTCCACAGTCACAAGATGGAGGAATACCCGTTCTTCTAAGTAATCATACATCCTGTCACGTACTAAATACTGACATTTTCTCAAAATCCCCAAATTCTGACTTTATCTCAAAAATCCCCAAATTCTGACTTTTTCTCAAAATTTTAAAATTTGGATTTTTTTCTCAAAATTCTGACTTTTCTCAAAATCTCAAAATTCTGTATTTTTCGGAATACTTAAAAATTATTAATAAGTGTTAGAAAAATATCACTCGTCCCCGGCTTGAGCTTCAATCTCAGGATCCATGTATCTGTGATCCTCTCCAGAATGGAAGTAGTCATCACATACAGAGCATCAACTAGTTCCTGAACAGTGTCCTTCACATGCTGATATCCAAGAGAGGGAGTTCCACAGTCACAAGATGGAGGAATAGAAAGCAGTATTCAATGTTTACTTCAGATTAGCTCCACGTCAGAAATGATCATGCTTGTCATATGTCTCTCTCCATAGAGGCTGAATCATCATGTTAATCACATGGCTATCACATGCCTCAAACAGTCCTGTTTACTGTAACTCTGATATTGGAAGAGGACATTCAGTATTTTCCCAACACTTTCCCTTTGTGATCAATGTTATGGATCCTCATACTTGTTTAAATCCCTCTCTCAGTGGAGCTTCCTGAAGCGGAGAAGCTGGCCCTCAGTTTGTGTTGCCACAAGGATCGCCCGTCCATCTGGAAGACCATTTACTTCGAGTGCCTGAGCAGTGGGAAGCACTTCCTGGAGCAGGTCTTGGTGAGGAAAACTCTAACTAGCAATACTATTTACGTTTACAAATACCTACAGTGTACAGACTAGAGTCTTCTTCCAGAACGATCATGACTCCCTAATAAGTCCTGACAGTGACGTTAATCATCATGTTGGCTAATAGTTCCCATGCTATTACATTACATGTCACTTGTTAGAGGCTTTTATCCAAAGCAACTTACATACATTAAATACTGTGGACAATCCCCACAGGAGCAATTTGGGGTGAAGTGTCTCAGGGACACAACGACATGCTGACTGCAGTGGGACTCGAACTTGCAATGTTTGCATAATGTTTAGTCAGCCAAGGTTACAGCTTTGGTTTGAATTATTATTTGATTAGATTTATTTCGAATGTGTAAAACAATAAAACAAAAACTTAACGGTGGGGTAAGTAAGAATGGAGAAACCAGCTCGAGTGCGCTAGAATTTGAAAATACACAACCGGAAAAAATCTTCAGACTTCCTTACAGAGCCCCTCCTCCAACACACACGAACGCGCACATGACCAATGAGGGCACGAGATAAGTTTGTGCACAGATGGAAGGCTGACAGGCAGGTAGGCCATCCAGTTACTTTAGCCGGGCCGGCTCAGATGATTGGTCGTGCTTTTTACAGCGCCACGGCTTCCACAGATGATATTTTGTATATATTTATTGTCAAAGCATTTAATATATTCATTGCTATCGGGATGTTAAGAGCGTTCCATGGAATATAACAACAAGTGTTTCTGAAGTGAATTACCTACCCCACCTTTAACATGAGAATTATTATACAATACAAAATCAAGCAGTGTCAAATTGATATACAAAAATATTACTGATTCTAAGTTATGTATAAACAGTGATCTACTAATTACACATCGGAAAAGGGGTGGGAAGAAGTTTACACTTATTTGATTGATTTGTATCCTACCCCTGCTTTATTGATTATCAATTAAAAAAATAATTTCATATTGAGACATTTATGAGGCACTGTACTTTCAAAAAACGAGTTCCTTCATCCAATTTAAAGATTAACATTCATTTCAAATGTGACTGAACCAAAGGGGGGCATCACAGGCTGGTGTTCCAGTTCAATCGGGGGAGATGTGGATTTCTTCTTTCCTCTCTGAATGACACGGCATACACTGGTCCTGCAGGTGGATCCTCTGTGATAAAGACGTTCACAGGTTAATAGCGGGCTCTGTGGAAAATGATGGCACTTATAACCAGCTGTAGTGAGTCAGAGAGCACAACATGCTATACATATCTGCACTGCTGCTAAAAATTCATTTGTGGTTTTCCTGTAAGATGCACCAAAGACAAGTTTACAGAAAAACAGCTAATGTAAAACAATGCAGTATCATATTGCCTTCTAAGCTTTACTATTATAACTTGATTATTTATGTTCTGCCTTGTTCTTGTTGTAAAGCCAAAAAAATCCAAGCAATAAGAACCAATTTGATTGGATTTGACTTTATTTCTCACGCTGCCAACTGTGCGCTATATGAGAATAGTGCACAATAAGGATTTGACAGGACCTTAAGCCCTAAAAGTGTGTGAGTTGGCACACATCTGATCAAAGTAATCAAACTCATCATCATCCTCATCTACATGTTAGAAACCAAAGTCATCTACTTGCCTTTAATAGGCAGTCCTACTTAATTTGGCCGTTTTCACATACTTTTGATTTGTCTTACTAACCCCATTAAGAAATGTTTGGCATGTCAATGTTTGGTATCTTTTTTTTAAGGTACTAACCTCACCTATATAACCT
>NW_011333951.1:0-6070 GCF_000735185.1 Notothenia coriiceps
TTACTAAGGACATGTCTCTGAAGTGTCCTGCTCCAAACCCCAAACAGATCCTTGTAGCCCCCCCCTCTCTCTTCCAGCTGTTACTAAGGACATGTCTCTGAAGTGTCCTGCTCCAAACCCCAAACAGATCCTTGTAGCCCCCCCCCTCTCTTCCAGCTGTTACTAAGGACATGTCTCTGAAGTGTCCTGCTCCGGGGACACATGGTGATGTAGAGAAGACATCACTATGAGAGTCTCCTGACACACGGGGGGGACACGGGGGACACACGGGGGACACACAGTGATGACATCAGAAAGTGACTTTAGCATGATAGGAGAGCTTTAAAACAGAGATGAGGTTATGGAGCAAGTCCTCTCAGTCTGGATGGGGTCAGTAAGTCAGACCCCCCTGTGTTAGATAGTGATGTTGAGGGGGGCTGTCGGCCCTCTGGAGGTCTTCATGCAGCCTCTGTAATGACGCTGTCCCCCGTCAGGCGTGGGAGCGTCTGGAGAAGGCGGAGCATGAGCGGGAGCTGGCTCTGAGGATGGAGCTGATTCGTCAGGAGAAGCTGGAGCAGCTCGCCAGGCGCTTCGACAGGAAGGCGGCCATGAGAGAGACGTGGCTGAGCGAGAACCAGAGGCTGGTGTCGCAGGTGAGACAGGAATATTATTCTCCTCCGGATGTGGGGAAATGTTTTGTTTTGATAAACTGGATGCATTCAATCCTGTTTATTTGTGTATTCAATATACAGTAAATACCCCATAGATAGATATCCTTCCTTATTATTCATCATCAGTGCATATTATCTTCTCCGGCTGATTTGCACATCTTTATTGTATAAAATGTAATTGTTCTTCTGATTCATGTCACATCTACATGCTGCTGGGACTAACTCCTCAATTGGGATCCATAGAGTATATCTTATCTTAAACTCAATGAACATCTCCAGTAATCCTTTCCAGGATGTATGTTCCTCCTAACGTGATGAAATGTCTCCGCAGGATAACTTTGGCTTCGACCTGCAGGCGGTGGACGCGGCCACCAAGAAGCACGAGGCCATCGAGACGGACATCACGGCGTACGAGGAGCGCGTCCAGGCCGTCCTATCGGTGGCCCGGGAGCTGGAGGCGGAGTCTTACCACGACATCAAGCGCGTGGCGGCCAGGAAGGAGAACGTGGTGCGGCTGTGGGAGTATCTGCTGGAGCTGCTGAAGGCCCGCCGGCTGCGGCTGGAGACCAACCTGGGGCTGCAGAGGGTCTTCCAGGAGATGCTGCACATCATGGACTGGATGGACGAGATGAAGGTCAGGCAACTGCACCGTCCAGTCAAAAGTCAAAGTCAACTTCATTGTCAATCTTTCAGTTTGTGTGTACAGAGAGATCCAAATACCGTTTCCCACAATCCCGAATACAGAAATACAAAGATATATAAAAATATGTATGCAAATATGTATATCTATATATACACAATCAACACACACATTTATACACATGCACACATTAAGACATAAATACAAACACAACAATCAATGAATACACAATAACAGTCACTTCAATATCTTTGAGAAGGTACATTAATACTTAATATGTGAGATCAGATGGAACTTTATTTATCCCCGAGGGGAGATTCAGGCGTTCAGAGCAGCTCAGAGTTAAAAACAGGATTCACACAAGGTAAAGGTCAAATACATCAATACAAATTCAAATAATAATACAGCAAAAAATGAAATGATAAAGTAACAATTGAAACAAGATATCACAGTAAAAAGTGGAGCATTCGTACTAACCAGTGGCGGCGCTAGGGGGTGGCTACTTGGGCTCAAGCCCCGGATGTTTTCTGAAAAGCCCCGAATGTTTCACGTAAAGCACTTTAAATAAAAAAAAACCTCTCGTGAGTAATGTGCAGTTCCAGAGTCCAACAGAGAGGCAGCAGCTGCGGGACAGTAGCCTGCGCACTGCGTAGCCTTCCCTGTCCTGAAGAAGAAGTGATCCTTCTAGCGTGAAGAGTAGCCCAGCTGCGATGCTCCGGCGAGTCCACAGTTCATGAGCATGCTCCTCTAGCACCCCCCGCCCCCCCGCTCAACAACTTCAACATTCTGAAATGTTAAATATATGTATATATATATATCTGTGTATATATATATCTGTATATATATATAAGTGTGCAGATGTGAGTGCAGCCTAAAGACTTGAGAGCAGTGCAGGTGTTATGTGGGTACAGTCCCGGGTTACAGTGGTTAGCCCTTGATTGCGGACACAAAGGAGAGTCCGAGGCGCTTGGTGCCCCTCAAATAACTGGACGGACGAGATGAAGGTCAGTCAACGTGCCAACAACATCTTCAGAGAACTGGTTTGGATGGAGCCGTGCTTCGTGGATCCGATGTAACATCCACAACATTAAAGAATAAGACAAAGAGGAATTAATGACACAGACACAGAGATGGTTGAAGTTAAATATGATATTGCTGTACAGCAGGATAAGAGACTGATGACCTTAGAGTCAATAGTCTAATGTCTGTAGACTAAGAATATCTGGCAGGTTATATACACTTCAAACAGCACACGGAGCTGTCATGTTCTGACCTGATACAGTCATATGTTGCATCCTCTGTCCCCTCGAACTTCTAATGATCCCAGCAACCTTCTAGTTGAAAGACGACCGCACTCCCTCGAATTGTAGAGACAGGAAGTAGCCTCACCCTCTCTTCCTGTGTCCAGATGCTGCTGCTGTCTCAGGACTACGGGAAGCACCTGCTGGGCGTGGAGGACCTGCTGCAGAAACACGCCCTGGTGGAGGCCGACATCTCCATCCAAGCTGACCGCGTGAAGGCCGTCAGCTCCAACGCCACCCGGTTCTCCGTCAGCGACGCCGGTGAGCAGACCTGAAACTCTACAGGTTTTACTCTTCAACACGGAGCAGTGTCTGTCCTTTCCTTCAGACTAGAGAAGAACACCATGCAGGGTTTCTTTCACTAACTAATGCCTATAATAATAATAATATCTGTTATATATTTATACGTCTCTGTTTACTTCCTGTCAGGCTACAAGCCGTGCGACCCTCAGGTGATCGAGGACCGGGTCTCTCACCTGGAGTTCTGCTACCAGGAGCTGACCCAGCTGGCTGCGGAGCGCCGGGCCCGGCTGGAGGAGTCCCGCCGCCTCTGGAAGTTCTTCTGGGACATGGCGGAAGAGGAGGGCTGGATCCGGGAGAAGGAGCAGATCTTGTCCTCGTTGGAGAACGCCAAAGACCTGACGGGTTCTCTAAGACTGCTGAGTCAGCAGCGAGCGCTGGAGCACGAGATGAGCGGCCGCAACGGACTCCTGAAGAACACCATCGCCGAGGGCCAGGACATGGTGCGTGGGAAGAGACGGACCTGGGTCCTGAACCCTGACCTGAGCCAGCATGATGAATAGTAATCTCCTTCTGATTCCTTTACTACAACATTGTATAACATTGTATTTCGTCACACTACCACAGGTGCAGGCCGGACACTTTGCCGCCACAAAGATCCAGGAGCGTGTGTGCGACCTGCAGGACCAGTGGGCGGCTCTGGAGCGCCTGGCAGCGGCGAGGAAGAGGAAGCTGGAGGAGGCTCTGGCGCTTCATCAGTTCCAGACGGACGCAGACGACGTGGACGCCTGGACGCTGGACGCCCTGCGCATCGTGTCCAGCGGAGAGACCGGCCACGACGAGTTCTCCACGCAGGCGCTGGTCCGGAAGCACAAGGACGCGGCGGCGGAGGTCTCCAGCTACCGGTCCGTCATCGACTCGCTGCAGGAGCAGGCCGCCGCGCTGCCGGAGGAGGAGGCGCAGTCTGAGGAGGTCCGCGGGCGCCTGTCCGGCATCGAGGAGCGATACAAGGAGGTGTCGGAGCTGACGAAGCTGAGGAAGCAGGCGCTGCAGGACGCGCTGGCGCTCTACAAGATGTTCAACGAGGCTCACGCCTGCCAGGTCTGGATCGACGAGAAGGAGCAGTGGCTGAACAGCATGGAGATCCCCGAGAAGCTGGAGGACCTGGAGGTGATCCAGCACCGCTTCGAGAGCCTGGAGCCGGAGATGAACAACCAAGCGTCCCGGGTCGCCGTGGTGAACCAGATCGCCCGGCAGCTGAAGCACAACGGACACCCGAGCGAGACGGACATCAAGAAGCAGCAGGACCAACTCAACAACAGGTAGGAACGACATTTCATAAAAAACACAGAGGAAGACTTTTTAAATGAAAATAAATGAATAATTTAAATGTATTTTACATTCAGCACACGTGATTGAAACACCGTAAAGATGCATTACTCTGCTAGAGTCTGTTAGAGTCTGTAAAGCTCCTGACACACCAAGCCGATTTCGGCCGTCGATGAGCGTCGTATCGCCCTACTCAGATTGGTGTGTCCCGCCCCGTCGTGTCTTATCGGCCGTGCCGACACCTTCTGCCGCCGATTCGATATGTTGAATCTGGAGGCTGTTGGCTAAAGAAATCACTCTCATTGGCTGTTCAGCTAGCGAATCAGTGCATGAGAAGCGAAACGGAAGTGAGGGACCCAAACAAACTATTAAGAAGGCAAATCTGAGATTTGATTGAACTCCAGCTCTGGACTCAGGTTGGGGAAAGCCCCGTGAGCTTCTCGCTGTAGAGGGAACATGGAACACGCTATCTTGTTGTTTGTTTATATCACGCAGTCTGTTCTTCTTCTCTGGTTATCACGCAGTCTGTCTTCAGGTTGTTTCCTCTTTTAAATGATGAATACACACTACCGCCGCCTGCTGGTAAGGAGAGTTATTGCCACTCATGCGCAGTTCGTACGTGCTTCTTGGCCGTCGGCTGAAGTCTTTGCGGTGTGTTCCAGTGCGACACATGGCCAAGACGCAGAGACGTGAGGAGACGTGAGGAGACTTTCCGTCGGGACGTGTTCTTTGGTGTCAGTTTGGTGTTAGGACCTTTACATTCAGAACAATCATTAAAACACTATAAACATCGGAAAATACAAGAATGAAGGGGGAAGAGGGAATTCAAAAATCCTTAAACATTATTAAAGGAATTTTGTTTTTTTTAATAATAATTTAGTTGTGGTTTGTCCCCTTAACATTTTTTATATTTTATTTTTAATTTCCATAAAAAGTCAACAGTTACAAACCATCTTACATTTAAAAAATAAAGAAATTGTAAAGGGCATTCTTTCCAAAGAAAGCATCAGAAGAGGACAGAGAGAACAGGAAGCCACTCGTCTTCATTAGGACAGGTGGGGGGAGGAAGACTGTGATGAAGATGCTGACGGAGAGTTTCCCATGATGCACTGCTCTGACAGCTCTCTGGTGTTAGATCATAAACTGCTCCGCTTCATAACATCTTAGAACAACATTTCAATACTATTATTATTCATATAAATATAAAAAAACATTAAATATTTAAAATGTTCTTCTTAAAATATTCCGACTTTTCTCTTAAAATATTCTGACATGGACTGTTAATGCCCCAGTCTGCTGCTCTGTGCAGAAACCTGTCAGTGCTGCGTCAGCCAATCACAGGCCTCCGTGCTGCGCTCGCTGTGAGGTCACTGACGTCACCTCGCCTGATGAAACGTCGACTCATCAGATTCAGGAATCTGCCCGACACGATGAGTCGACGTTTCGTTGTTTTGTCGGAATTTTTTTTATTTTATTTTTGTTGAGAAAGTTACCGGTGCGCCAAGGAGGAAGTGGAGCACTCAGGAGACAACCATTTCATTGCAGACTGTTATGTTTACGTGGGGAAATGACAGTGCATACATTATTTGAGACATATTTCGAACTCAGACTTAATTTTATGGACATTCCGGCCAGGGGTTAGAGATATTGGTTTAAGCACCGGATTGGCAAAACAGGAGAGTCTGTGAACCAGTCTGCTCTGATCTATGAATTAATGTCCGTGACTCTCAGAGTACCTGCTGCCCACAGCTGGTTTATAGGGAAACACACACACACACACACACACACACACACACACACACACACACACACACACACACACACACACACACACACACACACACACACACACACACACAAACACACACACACACAGACACACATACACACACACACACACACACACACAC
>NW_011333952.1:0-520 GCF_000735185.1 Notothenia coriiceps
AGCGTGTTCCAGTTCATGCCAATATACAGCAACTTTGCACAGGCATTGAAGAGGAGTGGACCAACATTCCACAGGCCACAATCAACAACCTGATCAACTCTATGCGAAGGAGATGGGTGACAAGTTAGGGTTAGGGTTAGAGTTTAACCCTAGGGTTTTCGGACCCCCCCAGACCCCCCCAATAAAGCAAAACTGCACGTTTCAGAGTGGCCTTTTATTGTGGCCACCCTAAGGCAAACCTGTGAAATAATCATCTAATCAGCATCTTGATATGCCACACCTGTGAGGTGGGATGGATTATCTCAGCAAAGGAGAAGTGCTCACTATCACAGATCTTTTCAGATTTGTGAACGATATTTGAGAGAAATGGTTATTTTGTGTATGTAGAAAATGTTTTAGATCTTTGAGTTCATCTCATGAAAAATGGGAGCAAAAACAAAAGTGTTGCGTTTATAGTTTTGTTCAGTGTATATATATGTACAGTGTATATATCTATATGTATATATATATAGATATATAC
>NW_011333954.1:0-270 GCF_000735185.1 Notothenia coriiceps
GTCACCAACTTGACGAAACCTAAACGAAACGCTGCAAGAAGCTCAAAACACAACGGAGACCAGGGGACACTAAAGAGTGACGCACATAGCTGGGAGACCAGAGGACACTAAAAAGTGATGCACACAGCTGGGAACCAGGAGACACTAAAGAATGACGCACAGCTGGGAGACCAGAGGACACTAAACAGTGACGCACACCGCTGGGAACCAGGGGACACTAAAAAGTGACGCACACAGCTAGGAGACCAGGGGACACTAAAAAGTGACGCA
>NW_011333955.1:0-378 GCF_000735185.1 Notothenia coriiceps
CACAGCTGGAGAACAGGGGACACTAAAAAGTGACACACACAGCTGGGAGACCAGGGGACACTAAAGAGGGACACACACAGCTGGGAGACCAGGAGACACTAAAAAGTGACGCACACAGCTGGGAGACCAGAGCACACTAAAAAGTGACTCACACAGCTGGAGACCGGGGGACACTAAAGAGTTACTCACACAACTGGAGACCAGGGGACACTAAAGAGTGACACACACAGCTGGGAGACCAGGGCACACTAAAGAGTTACTCACACAACTGGAGACCAGGGGACACTAAAGAGTGACGCACACAGCTGGGAGACCAGGGGACACTAAAAAGTGACTCACACATTTGGAGACCAGGGGACACTAAGCACACAGCTGGAG
>NW_011333956.1:0-4210 GCF_000735185.1 Notothenia coriiceps
GAGGAAAAAGGTTCCCCACCCCTGCTTTAAAGGCATGGTGGCTGTGTTAGGGAGAGGGGGAACATGATATTGTTCAGAGGAAGATGACATCATGGAAGTGACATCATAAAGTGGCCAAAATCTGATCAGCTCAATTTCAGACAGGTTTTTATAAAAATGGATCAGGACAAAAAGAGAGAGAATCTTTGTTCCTGAAACTTTCAGAGTCTCTTTACAAAGAGGGGACACATGTTGATGAAGAAGAGACATGAAGAAGAGGGGACACATGTTGATGTAGAAGAGACATGAAGAAGAGGGGACACATGTTGATGTAGAAGAGACATGAAGAAGAGGGGACACATGTTGATGAAGAAGAGACATGGAGAAGAGGGGACACATGTTGATGTAGAAGAGACATGAAGAAGAGGGGACACATGTTGATGTAGAAGAGACATGAAGAAGAGGGGACACATGTTGATGTAGAAGAGACATGAAGAAGAGGGGACACATGTTGATGAAGAAGAGACATGAAGAAGAGGGGACACATGTTGATGAAGAAGAGACATGGAGAAGAGGGGACACATGTTGATGTAGAAGAGACATGAAGAAGAGGGGACACATGTTGATGTAGAAGAGACATGAAGAAGAGGGGACACATGTTGATGTAGAAGAGACATGAAGAAGAGGGGACACATGTTGATGTAGAAGAGACAGCACAAAGTGGATTTTATAGGCCTACTAGGTGACCTTTAATACGATGTTCATTGTGTTCCTGTATTCCCGCAGAGGAACAGAATCCATGTAAGGAAGTCCCCGTCTTCCCAGAGATGTGGGCGGAGCCGGAGGCCGCGTACACGCCTCCGCCCACAAAGAAACCACGCAAAAACGCAGCGGAAAAACTAAAGATCAGAGAGGTGATCGACGAAGGGACCAGAGGTAAGCTTAGAAATAACATTTCATCTGAAGCTGCTTTTAATAAAATGAATTCACAACCTCTCTGTACTGTATGATTATTTTTTAAGTAGCGGAGTTAACTCAGAGAACATCTTTAAAAAAATGCCGGTGGATAAAATTTTTTTTTCTTTTCATAGTTTTCCTACAGAAAAACATCCTGAATAATATATCAGAATTGTTCTGTTTTGACAAAAATACATAATTGAACTCAAAATGTAATTATGTTTTTATTAATATATGACATTAATTATTAACAGTCTTTTGCATGATTCTGTATAGAAATTATTGCTTCGTTAATGAACTGTCTGCATGTTTTCTTATTCAAAATTGACGTTTTCTTATGTGTTTTTTGTTCCAGAGAGACTCATATGTGAGGTCAAACAGAAAACCAGGAACATAGACGGTAACGTTTCAGATTGTTCTCATACTTGTTGTACCTTACCTTACATACATTAATGTAATCAAAGGGCCAAACAAAGAGTTGAATATAACAATGTGATGTTGTCTGTGTTCAGATATGTGCATCTCCTGTGGAAGCCTCAACGTCAGCATCGAGCATCCTCTGTTCGGAGGAGCAATGTGTCAGGGCTGCAAAGTAAGAAAAAATAAGATTATTTAATTATACTTTTCTTTAGTTAAATGTATTTAACCAACATCCGTCTACACCGCAACTATGATATATACATTCATTTCCAGTATTTACCCCTTTAAGTTCTAGGAATGGATGATTTTTCCACAGTCTTGGATTTGTCGATGATAAGAGATGACATTTAATTTTGATGCTTTATTATAAAAATTGTGCAGAAAACCCGTAAAATATCATTTATACAGTAAGTCCCATAAGGCAAAGAGAATGGGTTAACTTGTGAAAAAAAGGAATACAACTAAAAATGATTATTAAGTACATTTCTTTTTTTCAATATATTTTTTTACGGAGTCAAAAGTAATGTAAAAGATCATTAAAGAAAAATTAAAAATAGATAAGGAAATAAAGAAAAATAACAAAAATACATGTACCCATATACTCAAATATGTATACCCACATACTGTATACACATACACATATATATATATGTACATACCTACACCCATACCCATACATTTACATACACATATACACATACATACATGTATATAAAAACTAAAAAATATACATTCATAGTCCCCCTTTCTTCCTAACTAGTATCTTAAGTTCAGCTATGTATGCTATCACAGAGCCCCAGGCAGATTCAAACATTTCTGAAGAGCCCCTCAGGTTATATTTAATCTTCTCCAATTTCAGATACAGCATAAGATCTTTGAGCCATAGAGATGCTTTAGGTGCTAACGAGGATTTCCATTCTAGGAGTATTCTTCTACGTGCTAATAGAGATGCAAAGGCTATACTGTCCTTAGTTTTCCTCCCCATCATTCGGTGGCCAGGTAGTACTCAAAAAATGGCAGTTTCTGCACATGGTGTCAATACCACGTCCAAGGCCTCAGCGAGGTGTTTGAAAATGCTTGTCCGGTATCCTTGTAGGCGAGGACAAGACCAAAACATATGAGTCATGTTTGCTGGTTGATTTCTTGATTGAAAGTCTGATACAACATAATGTGTGATGTAATCCTGTAATGGCTGGGAAATCAATCATTGTGATTTGTTTCAATTGGGACATTTAGACTTTTTAAGCCCAAATTGTCCCTAGTGAGGTACAAGGCCAACTAGGCCAAACAATTTCTCAATCACAGCGGAAGTTGTATTTCAAAAGCCTCAAAGAAAATGTGTTGAGATGTTACACAGACACATGGAAACAGTGGAAATCCAACACGTCATAATGGCTGACAACAAAGACTCTCTCCCTCTCTCGCTCTCTCCCTCTCTCCTGACCCTGTGTTGTCGCCGGGCAGAACTCGTTCCTGGAGTGCGCGTACCAGTACGACGACGACGGCTACCAGTCCTACTGCACCATCTGCTGCGCAGGAAGAGAGGTGCTCATGTGTGGAAACAACAACTGCTGCAGGTCAGTACACACTGTGTGTATTCATTCATCCAGGAGAAGATTCAAGGTTCAAGATTCAAGGCTTTCATTGTCATGTGTGCATAGCTACAGTGTAGTTATGACAATGAAAACAGTGCAACACAATAAAACAGATAATAGTGCAAGTAAATAAAATATAATATAATATAAATATTGCAGAATAGTCTATACAAGTAATTGGAATATTGATATATATAAGTTGCAAACAGATGAATGGATGTTCTTTCCAAAGTTCAGGTGTTTATTTCGAATCAACAGAAACAATTTACCCATAAATGTCATGTTTTTATAAAGTTTATTTTGGCATCCAGGCTGTGACCTCCAGGCTGTGACCTCATCAGCTCAACACAGCAGAGATTTAGCCATGCTGTGGTGGAAGAAAATACACTTTAAGTACCAAAAGTGAAAGCAAACATTATGCAGAATGGCCAATTACATCATAACATATATCTATAAATGTGTAAATGTCATCGTAGGATAATTAGTGATGTAATAATCTGTAAGCGTCACCATTTTTACAGCTGGTAAAGGTTGGTGTGATTTAAACTACTTCATATACTGCTGGGTAGATAAATACTTCATATTAATGTAATAACCTGTGAAGTAGCCTACATTGGAAATACTCAAGTAAAGTACAAGTAGCATGCAATCTTGGACTATAAACATACTTTTTAAGCATACGTTTAATGCATAAAATAGTTCAACTACTTTGAAAACATTATCAAACCATAATTTGGTTGCCACAGTGACCATAACGACCCACAGGTGTCACATGACATTTAAATGTTCTGGAAAGTTCCTTATACAGCTTTAGCCTTTATTTGATCTCCCTCAGTGACAGACCCTGAACAGTCTGGTGGGTCATGGGCCAGGTCATGAGATGTTGTGTTCCCATGACAACATGTCCAAGATGTGCCAGACTAACACATGTGACTGAACAAGCTACTTTTCAAAAGCTTTTTTTTGTTGCTAAAGGTAACATTTAAGCCATTTTAGAATTCAAATGCTTACATAACATGTCCTTTATTACATTTAACCTGTTGTGGAAACATTTCTTGATCAAATTGATATGAAACAAATTAGATAAATATCGCTGTTTCACATCGGGACTTTAACCCTAAACTTTCACAGGAAACCCAAAGTGACACATATGCACAATCAGAAATATTATTATGATCTGCTCAGTTAATTTAGCTGATTCAATTATATTTAGTTAATATATTCTTTATTCTTCAATTCAAAGAATGTTCAAACTCATT
>NW_011333957.1:0-250 GCF_000735185.1 Notothenia coriiceps
TCAAAGAATGTTCAAACTCATTTTAATCAACAAATCATCCTCATTAATGAAGTTATAAATAAGAGTTACTTTACCATTAAAGGTCCAATGTCATGCTTTTCCGGTTATAACCCGTTCCCTTGTGTGTTATGAAGCTTTTTCTGCATGTAAACGGTCTGCAGAGTCACAAACCCTCAAAGTACACCCTGGAGCGAGTAAAAACGCTGGCTACCTCACACACACACACATACTCGGCGGGACGTTGCGAGGC
>NW_011333958.1:0-4451 GCF_000735185.1 Notothenia coriiceps
CGATGTTGCTACGATCAGAGCCGAATTTGAACATTTCCTTTATCGTGTGTCCATCGGGTGTGAATTTCGGGACAGTGTGACGCGGGCTTAAAGATGCATATCAGGTAATTGCATCTTCTCGACTGTTTTTATTCATGATTGTGATGTGTTGTTGCAAGTCACCCTATTCTCTCTACCATTTCCCCTTATAGTCTGTGTTGTTGCAGCCAATAAGACATGACCACCAAGTATTCCTCCCTGTTTCTGAGTATTTAACTATTGTGTTACTACACCGCACTGTTGTCTCTCTGCAGCTTTCTAAAACAAATCCTTATGATTTTCCGTATTGATTATAATCAGCTTCTGCAGTCTGTTAGTAAACAACGGATCAACGGTCACATTTCGGAGCCCTCTTCTCAGTCGCAGCATGGAAACACAAACTACTTTCTCTTTTCTTTCCATGTTTCTTTCTGGTTTCAGATTTGCTACAAAGTCAGTTTCAGAGTGGAGGGATGCACGATGTTTCCCGAACATGGTACCAAAATTGAATGGCATAAATCAGGCAGGACAGCCTTGAGCCTTCCTTTTGACATTTGTCCTGCATCTGTCTTGTATCATCTCCCCACAGCTTAGAAAAAACTTCCTGTAAAATAAGTTTTATTTGGGACATTTATTTTAAATCCCACAGCAGAAACAGGAAGGAGCAACTGAGGATACATGCATTATAAAACACAAGTTATTTAAAAGTTGAAATATCAACTCAAACTGGATCCTTCAAATTGTGTTAACATATTTTTTGAGTTAAAGTAATACCACAGCCCAAAGGCACATTTTCATAATGCCTGTGTCCAGTTAATAGTCACAAGCATCAATATTACAAAAGATGAAAATGATATAGAGATTAAAATGAGTAAAGCAGCACATACTCACAATTGAGAACTGGAACCATGAAGAAATTGCAATTTTTACATGTCTTTCTTGACAATTTACCCAATTATGTTCCAACCACTTCACTGTTAAAGGTGGGGTAGGTAATTTTGGAGAAACCAGCTCGAGTGCGCTAGAATTTGAAAATACACAGCCGGAACAAATCTGCCACTTCCTTCCAGAGCCCCTCCTCCAACACACGAACGCGCACATGACCAATGAGGGCACGAGATAAGTTTGTGCAAAGATGGAAGGCTGACAGGCAGGTAGGCCATCCAGTTACTTTAGCCGGGCCGGCTCAGATGATTGGTCGTGCTTTTTACTGTACTACGGCTTCCACAGATGACATTTTTGTATGGATTTGTTGTCAAAGCACTTCAGATATTCATTGCTATCGGGATGTTTAGAGCATTCCATGGAATATAACAAAAAGTGTATCTAAAATATATTTTGTATAAAGTATGTTATATGCAAAAAAGTCCTAATATGTAAAGCTAAAAACTAACTTATGTTTTCAGGTACAATTAATGAAGTCAAAAGTAGCCATGAGATGTGTTTTAGAAGTGAACTACAGTACCAGTTTTTTAAAAAACTTTTTATATCTTACATTTGATCAGTGTCTTATGTTGTGAAGCGCTTCGGGATTTGTCTTGACAGATGAGAAGCGCTATATACATCTATTTTATTATTATTATTATTATTATTATTACCACAAATGTGTACTTGAGTACGACTGTCTTTCATTACAAAAGTCTGTCTTACTGAGTCTTTAGGCTGCACAGAGGGAGACATTTAAACTGTATCCCTCTCCTCTGCTGCTCATCTGTCCTCATTTGACGTTTTCATAATTCACCAGGGCGACTGTGGCTGCGAGGGAGTGTGGTCGTCTTTCAACCAGAAGGTTGTGGGTTCGATCCCAGCCCATGCAGTCAACATGTCGATGTAATCTTGGGCAAGATACTTAACCCTTAGTTGCTCCCGATGGCATGGCCAATGGTGTGTGAATGTTAGGTCCTAGAGTAAGGTACACTGCTCTGTATGAATGGGTGTGAATGGGTGAATGACATGTAGTATGTAAAGTGCTTTGAGGGGTCTTAAAGACTGGATAAAGCGCTATATAAGTACAGTCCATTTTACCTCTGAATGTTATGTTAAATCTCTCCTGAGAAGAAATAAATTCAACGGTAAATCCAAGCAGTAAATATCCCAGGATTAGACGGGAGGTGAGGTGAGATATACGTCTTTAGGACAGTGTGCATGTGTTTTTATTATGTGTAGTTGTAAGTATGTCAACACCACTACGCTTGGAAGGAAAAAAGGAAACCTAAGCTCAATTTTCTCTTTTCTAGTAAAGATGTGTGTGTAAGATTAGTCTCAGCTTTTTAAGATAATAATGTACACACACAGCCAGAGTTGAGCCCAGCCAAACTACTCTCACCTCCAAAAACAACATTGACTTTCCAGTTTTTAGAAATCTGATCGATGTGCTGATAAGACAAGTGTGGCATTTCTGAAACGCATGCCAGATCCCTCCTATCTGCTACAATCATCACAAGATAAACACAGTCATGGGTGGTTCGTCGGTTGGGTAACAACTTTTATTTTTTACAATGGTATTTATACTGTTTGTGAAGTAATCTGAGGAGCACACTTTTACGGCAAAAGCCCAAAATGTCTAAATCAGAATATCAACAAGGAATGTCTAAAGCTTTGCAAGAAAGACAAAGAAAGACTTCATAATACAGTGCAAGAAATGTGAGTTACACAACATTTAGAAACGACCTAATGGATAATACATAGCTAATAGTTATTACTTCCTGAATAACTCCAAATCAAGAAAAAAAGAATGAGTTACAGACTGGGCGATATGTGGGTGATAATCACTAGGTTTAGATTATTTCAGGTAACGTCTTCCCCTCTGTCTCCTTCTTTCAACTTTGTATCTCCAATAAAGGCCTTCTCTGACCCCCCCCTAAAAAAACACTTTGCATGTAAGCGGTATTCTGTTAACTATAATGTTGTTGATGGTTTTTGAGAAGTGGAAAGGATGCAGAGAGACAGAAATAATGCACTGTGATGTCAATATGAGAATAAGTGTTTATACACAATGCATTATATTACATTTCATTAAGCTACCGTTGCATCCAAAGCGACATTGATGTACTGTAGTGCATTCAACCATGAAGATACAAACAGAAAAAAGAAAAAATGTTGCAGGTACATTAGCTAAACCATTGTAGGTGCTGTATTACATTCGCTTCAAATAAGCCATACCTTTCAAGTGCTACAAACTGCTCAGTAGAGAGATTCTTTATATATATTTTATTGGCCAAGGTGCATTTGAAACAGGCAGAGTGCAGAAAATAAGTAGATTTTCTTCTGTAATCAACGTTTGCTCGTTGTAGAAGAGTAAATCAGTCTCACTTTACCTGCACATGAGTTAAAACTACTTGTGTTTAAAATGCAACTTGAGACGCTAAGATTATAAGTGTCCCATTCTTAGAAACACCTGTAAGAACGCAGCGTTGTGTCGCTAACCACAGCTTTGGCTGCCGAGTGTCTGTGGTGTGAAGCGCGCCGTGCCTCAGGGACGACGAGGGATTATCTCGTATTTGTTAAGAGATTTCTGGTAATGGTGGCTGGCATGAGACACACATTCTTTAGACATATCACTTGTGTGTGTGTGTGTGTGTGTGTGTGTGTGTGTGTGTGTGTGTGTGTGTGTGTGTGTGTGTGTGTGTGTGTGTGTGTTTTAATAATGTAAGGTGCGCCATGGAGTTTAAGAGCCCTATTGTACTTGTTTGTTTAACTTGTTGCAAGTACATCTTTTAATCTACAAGCCATCCTTATCAGTACATATTCAACCTTTGAATTGTCCACTGACGCATTATTCTATTAAACAACTGTCCTTGCCATGTTATTTATCTATGTTTCAGGTTCAGTGCCCGTTATTTATAAACATAGGAAAAGATAGATGTACAAAGAATAATGTATATAGTCCCGTAGTTGTTTCATACAGTAGAGTTTAAATAAAGGCAATTAGTTTGATAAGATTACATACCAAAAAAACTATGCAAAAAAATCTAAAATGATTATTTTTTTGCAGCTTAATTTTTTCCAAAATATTTGCATTGTTCTTATACATTTGCATTATTTTTTGTAATGCTGATAAATGCCATTTAAGGCTATCCAAAGTGTGAACACCATTGCAATTCATTCCCTAGAACTAATAAATGAATTACTCCATCAAAACAACAACATACAACGCTCACTGTCAACGTCAATCAGAGTGATGAATGTCCCGCTCAGTTTTGATCATATCTAAGGTGCATGTAGGTGAAAGCAGGAGATGAGCCTTGACAGAGTTAAGGAATGATCACCTTTTTTTCCAAGCTGCTCTGCCAACTATTTTCACTTTCCCTTCACACAAAGTGTTTTATGGGTCTTAATCAATAATTGTCTGTTTTAAATTGTTGGATTCCAACAATAAGGGAAGCATCACACTGCGGATTAGACAGCTTACATACCTTGCCTGAATGAATGCC
>NW_011333958.1:4637-8077 GCF_000735185.1 Notothenia coriiceps
CGCACACACACACACACACACACACACACACACACCACACACACACACACACACACACACACACACACACACACACACACACACACACACACACACACACACACACACACACACACACACACACACACACACACACACACACACACACACACATCAGCCCAATCACAGCTCAGGAATGTTTACCTGCTGGGGAGATTCCTGCTTGTCGGACCATCTTTATCTTCCTCCACGACTCGGGGTCAGCCAGGAGTTCATCTCTCATCCAGAAGGAGCTTTCACATTGATTTGACAAAATAACTGATGATTCTGCATTTTGTAGACGTGTCTGTCTCTTGGCCCTATAGCATGACGACAACGTAAGTCAAATATATTCTTCAATGTGTAACATTTATTGGATAAGAATGATGATATCTGCACATTTCTCAAATTCCTCTGCGGCACCACATCCAAATAGCAGTCATTACATTGCATGTGACATGTTAGATGCTTTTATCCAAAGCGACTCACATACTCAATACTGTGGGCAATCCCCACAGGAGCAATTTGGCCCAGGGACAAAACAACATGCTGACTGCAGTGGGGTTTGAACCTGTGACCCCCTGATCCCCATACCAAGGCTCTCTCCACACGCCTCCCCATGACGTCCTAAATTAAACATTGTGCATAAAAATGTGACTCATTTTCCAGGACAACATTTGAAATAAGCCTTGTTTTTTTTGCATTTTAACAAATGTTACGGAAATGTTTACTAATGTGCAATGTTCTTCTTGCACTATTTCTATTTTATTTGTTCTATGTCCTATACCTGTATATATGTTGCGCTGTTGGAGGAGCCTGTGACCTAAGTCTTTCATTGCCATATCTACACTGTAGCTACTGTGCAAATGACAATAAAGCCTTGAAACTTGAAACCTTGCTAAACAAACTACTAAATAAACACAAACATCCATGTTGGCACAAACGTATCTCTTTGGCTTCCTGGTCACCAGTACAGGGTTTTATCTCTCCGGTGTTTGCATTTCGTGTCCGTGTTTGTCCCTCATCTCGCTTCGATACACCGCCCTGCAGGTCTGGTGCACAGCGAGGTCAGCCAAACAAATCCACGCCAAACAATGAAGAATATTTGGCTATATTCTGCTGCCAGTCGCTAAGCCAGGAAGGCTGCACGGAAACGTTATCAGTGAGCTAGAAATACAACAAATATTTATTATATTTTGTTTGGCATTAATGTCTTTCATTAACCAACCTGTAGAAATACATTTAGTGCTGTTAGTGTAATTCAACCTTCAACAGAGATAAGAGGTGGATTACCTTTTATCTCTGTGCTTCCAATTCTCACCGGACATCATCCTGCCTCATGCTCTCCTGTCTTTCTACTGCAAAATATTTAAAACATAGAAAATCAGAAACATAGAAAAAGAATGAAACAGGTGGAGGAAGAACTCAGATATTTGATTGAACTAAAAGTACTAAAACCATACTGTAAAAGTACTCTGTTCTAAGTTAAAGTCCTGCTTTTAAAAGGTCGCTTGAGTAAAAGTAAGTTAGTATTATAAGCAAAATGTACATTAGATGTAAAAGTCATTCATTTTTTTGAGAGGTACTGTAAGTAATAACAGACAAATACAAATGACAAAGAAAACTGTGATAAGATACTTTTATTTATAACAAACCATCATTTTTTATAAAACAAATTAAGATGTGTGCTAAAATCCAAATTTCTAAAGCAATTTGTAACTGAAGCCATAAGAAAAATGCAGTTTAGTACCCCAAATGTGCACTTAACTTAGTTACACCACTGAAAAAAGGGGACAATCTAATTTTGACATAACCAAGGACAGCTGTATCCCTGCAAGATCTAATTATCCTCAGTTTACTAGACTTTCGCCCCCTGTGAAATCCACCAATCAGAAACCAGGACTTGCCTCAGCCAGACGTATGGCTACAGTGTGTGTGTGTGTGTGTGTGTCTGTCTGTCTGTCTGTCTGTCTGTCTGTCTGTCTGTCTGTCTGTCTGTCTGTCTGTCTGTCTGTCTGTCTGTCTGTCTGTCTGTCTGTGTGTGTGTCTGTGTGTGTGTGTGTGTGTGTGTGTGTGTGTGTGTGTGTGTGTGTGTGTGTGTGTGTGTGTGTGTGTGTGTGCTCTGCAGATTTAAAGGCTACATGCTACCGTATGAACTCTGACTCCTATACACAAGCCCTCTTTCTTTCGGTGTGTGTACTCTCGCCCAACACAGGGTTGAGAGTGAGTTCATGTAACGGCCCTCCAGCTGACTTAAGGGGCCCGAGTCCTGGTCGGATGGTCCAACAGCTACCCCATGGTTTTCAATGTCGGAATAAGGGGGGGGGGGGGGCATTTCTGTAATTTTCCAAAACCGAAAATCCAAGATTCACATCCACTTCAGGACCTGATTGGCCAGCTGTGAAGAGGCGAGGAAGGAAGAAGGGTTTGCCGTCATTTCTGCAACTTTCTTTATCACGGAAAATGAAAATGTGGGCTGTCATTCCCAATGTCACATCTCCAGCCTCTTTATGACGAGAAGCATTTCACTCCGCCTTGCAGTGTAGCAGGAAGACGACATGTCATTCAAACCAATTGTTCTCCTCTCAGACCCTTAATCACGGCTCTACCTCTATGATGGGGAACTTACTACAACTTTGATGCAAGATATCAGAATCAGAATCAAGTTTATTGCCAGGTACGTTTTCACATACAAGGAAATTGTTTTGGTAGCTGGTGGTGCTAACATAAACAATTAAAAAAGTAAGTTGCGATAGGTAAACAAACTAATATATAAGGATAATCAAAAATAAGTATTTTTAAGTAACAATTTAGCATCAAAAAAGGATGCTCAAGACAAGTATTTACACCAAATGTAAATGTAACTATACAGTAACCTTATATACATACAAAATATATAATGAACAACCACAACAAGTAAAGGTACAAAATGAAATATAAAAGCACCTGACAAGTGAGTGAGGGGGATTTATAGTACAATGCCTCATAATGATTATCATACTGTTTGATGATCTGTAATAAACTCATTATTGAAACTAAATTTGTTGCCAAACAATCCATTTCTATAAGAAGTAGCCATGGAATAAGTGGTGTAAGTAATGTACAGAGATGCCTTCATTGTTGCAAAATCACCTAGTGTCATTATTGCAAAATATGGTAGATAAATATCTGAATATGTTCCCATAGATAATTCCCCGTGCTGCTATCGTTCCCAATTCATTTTCCATTGAGCAGTTTCAGACTTTATTTATATGTTGCGCTCTAGTTTTGGATTTTTGAGAGTTTTTCATGTTGACTGATATTTCTATTTCTAGACTGTTTAAGTCCAAAGAAGTAACACTTATGAATGAAAATAATGCGCGTTGTTCCCAAAAAAAGCAGAATACATTTCAACTTCCTCTCCTTCTGCACAGGGTGCTGTG
>NW_011333958.1:8153-12911 GCF_000735185.1 Notothenia coriiceps
CACACACACACACACACACACACACACACACACACACACACACACAATTGGTCATCCACCTGCATCTCTGTGTGTGTGTGGCCGTATATACTGTGACTCCCATCTAACCTTTTGTCCTTCTTCTCCCCCCCTCAAACCCCCTCCTCCCTTGATGGTGACTCATTTGTCACAGCCCAATCTCTCCACAATCTACGCTGTTCCCAGCACCAAACAATCTGCTCGCCGCCTCTCACCCCTGGGCCCTCTGTGCTATTTGTCACTGACTAAATAATGATTAGGAGTACATGTCTAAAGACGTCACGGCCTGAATTAGGAGGTTACTCACATGTTTGTTGACGTCCATGTGGACACGACATCCGGCACATCCTAAAACACCTTTTCACGTTAAAGAAATTGAGACTTATGGACAACCCCCGAAAACCCTGTTTTGTGACACCCAGCAGTCAACATCTTAGCTTGCTGCAGTGATAGAAGCGTGTACTCCTGGTGTGTTCAAGTGCAATACTTTGAGGTGAAACAGACATGATTCTTTTGAAAAGAGAAGACGGGGAAACACTGCTTTTCATCCTGGTGTTACATCACTTTTTAAAGAATATGTTGAATTTATTTTTTAATAAAATATTCATCTGTTTGTGTCCCACCTTACCATACTGGCAGTGGAATGTTTTGTTCCTGTTCTCACAGTACTCATTGTGTTTTTCAGTAGAACATTTGCTCGCCTTTGAATGAGAGAGAGTTTTCTGTTGAACTGCCTTGAAGCGATAACATGCAACTATAAGTAATGAGGCAAATGCTGTGAATTACTACATTTCATTTTATAAGACTCCACTAGTAAGACTGTCTGTGCATACTTTTTATTAAAACAATGTCTCCAGATTTAAATTGAACACATTGGAGGACTTTAAGACCTAACCTTAGCCTGTATTTCTTTCCTTCAGGAATCGCCCATTACTGTAATAAAATTATCCTTAGGGATAAGGTGAGAAGTACGGTCATCCGGGAGGGACTCAGAGTTGAACCGCTCCTCCTTCGCGTCGAAAGGAGCCAGTTGAAGTGGTTCGGGCACCTAGTTAGGATGCCACCTGGGCGCCTCCCTAGGGAGGTGTTCCAGGCACGTCCAGCTGGGAAGAGACCAAGGGGTAGACCTAGGACCAGGTGGAGGGATTATATCTCTTCGCTGGCCTGGGAGCACCTTGGGATCCCCCAGTCAGAGCTGGTTGATGTGGCCAGGGAAAAGAAAGTTTGGGGCTCTCTGCTGGAACTGCTACCTCCGAGACCCGACCACGGATAAGCGGGAGAAGATGGATGGATGTATGGATGGAATAAAATATGAGATTGTGTCAACATTAGTCTAAATACTGTGATTGTTTTATTCATTTAGTAGAACAAAACTAATAGCAATATCTATAATATTTCAGAACCTTCCCAGCTTTAAAAACTCACTGTATGAGTTTCAGCCATGAAACATCAAACATCATCCAGAGTAATCTGCTTTATTGTAGAAACAACATTTCCTTTGACCTGTAAATCTGCTGAGGCATTAACCAGATTTAACTCTTCGTCATAGTTATACAAATATACTGCAAGGCTAATAATTCTGGTAAATTAGTAACAACACAACCTCTTCAACCGGGAAAACATCACATTGATAATCTTTTATTAGGAACTGTCTTATCAAAAAGATCTTTAGGGAGTATCTGTCTGCATCTGTGTGTGGGCTGCTGTATATTCAGGCTATGGATGGAATATTTCACATGTTTTCTTTGCATATAATGTGAAGTTTTGTCAGTGGTAAAATTGAATGGGAGGTCAGTGAACCCAAAAACATCCCTCCCTGCAGAGAACAAGATTTAAAGTTCTCATTAGAGTGGACATAGAACATTACAGATGGGTAAATACTCTAAGTGAGAAGACAGGGGTTACACAAATAATTTGACCTTCATAAAAACAGACAGAGAGAAAGAGTAGATGAAAAGGGTGAGACGATGTGAGGAGGAGGAGTGATGGAGATGAAGAGGGTGAGAGGAGAGGAGGGATCGTAGTCCTGAGGCTTCATGCCAGATGTTCAATCACTCATGTAACTCCTTTGCAGAGACTTTACTAACTAATGTAAAGTTAATACTGTCTTCAGCACACAAGCTTAGCACCAATAAAGACTCATCACCCTGATATCCTTTCCTCATAAGACCATTGCATTCTCTTTGATAAGAAGATGAGATAAGGTCCAAATGTAATAAGAATAGGTGATGATGAAGGGAGGTTGATGAATCATGTTTTCCCGGAAATGTAGCTCGGATTTTATATCTGCTAACAGGAGGAAGCCCACATGGTTGGGATGCATTTATTATGGACACATTACAATATGTACACATTTAACATTAACTTGCTCTGTCTAAAGAGAGCTCGTACTCTTACTACCAGAAAGATAATTAATATAGAAGGTCAAGGACACCAGGAAAATGAATATCAGAAATACCAGGAACATCCTTATGCATACCTGAGCAATCACATGTTTAGTTTGGAGTAGAACAAAACCTTAACCATGGTTCATTTGGTATAACCAAGATATTTCCATCACAGGATTGGATGAACAATATGTAAATCATTGTCTGGTGGTTGGATGGCAACAAATGCGTTTAAAGAAGTGTTTCCATAATACAGGTCAAAGAAATCTGAAATGACCAATCCAGATATCTTGAATTGTTTCTGATACATATGGTTTAACAAAAGCGACAACTAAAAATAAGATCAAATAATTGCATGCATTTCATAAATTGATTGGGCTTCGTTTTAGATTTTTATATTTCTCATCACCAATTTTATAGCATTCAGCTTTCTCATATGACCTAAAGTAAGACATCTCTCATTGAATGGTAAACGAAAGGAGCAACCATTTCTCAGATGTTCATTCCTCAAATTGCTGGAATCAAGACATGGGCTGACCATTTCATTTAATTTCATTTTTATTTGTCCCGCTTATGGTACGCAAAACCAAATGTACAATAATTGCCAAGAAAACATGACTCTACCAAAACACCATTGAGCGAAAAGGAGCAGGGAGAAGAATAAAATCTTATGTGACCTGCCCCTTTCTAAAAAAAACAAAATAAATACAAATAGATGGTCTGCCCTTCATAATAATTTTTTTTCACAGCCAAACATAACAGTATCTTAGGATACTAAGAGAAAGACAAAAAAAATACTTATTTCCCACTTGACGGTTAACGGAAAGAAACAAAACAACAAAAAACAACAACACCAGAACATCAACACCAAAACATCCCATCTGTAAGGAAAATAAAAGTGCAACACCCTCATCTGAGTCCTACTGGAGAAGAAGGTGGCAAGCGGCGCATGATAATAATAATAATAATAACAATAACAACAATAAAAATGTGACCTGCAAATAAACCATCATGCATATAGCGGGCACTAATAAGACATCGTGGATGCTTTAAACTTGTCTGCTTGCCTTTATCAGCTTTCTGTTCAGCGTTATGAAAGCTTGAGTAAATCATGATCCAATTAGTAAAATCCAGACGAAGACCGAAAGGTGAGCCAGTCTCTCGGTTTGTCAGGTTTATGTAAGATTGTCTCCTCAGTGAAGAGCCAGAGTGTTGGTTGCTTTGATTGGATAAACCATACCTGATATCTTGATGCCAGGTATCAGAAACGTTAAATTAAATTTGAAGATTTATTTATTTTCATTGCTGTTTTTTTGGCATTTATGAGATAGTATTTAGATATTAACATTCCCAATAGATGACTTTCAGATTTGCAGTTTTTCCATTACGACAGTGAGAGTGTAAATACACTATTAAATATAAATACACATTGCTTGTATAAACTGGAGAAACTGAAACACGAGGAAAATCCAAACAAACGGAGGGGGGGAATCCAGAAAAAAAAACCTGACTGGTGGATCAGTGTTTATAATTAAGTGTGTGTATACGTCACAATCTGACGCTACACTTGATATTTGGATGAGAGCCAAAAGTTTGTTGAAAGAAATCGTCGGAACAGAACAGATTACCTAAACGTGTAGTTTGTTAGATCACACAAATATTCTGTATATGCAGCGTGCAACACATTACAGCTGGATGATGCGCTGTGAATGTTAACATTGTTAAACAAATACAAAAACAGTCAGATGTTCTGTGTTGCTGCATTTGGGTAGAGTAGAGCTTATTTCCAACAACACCATGCTAACATGCTGTCAGGAATCTTGACTCAATAGTATGACGACTCAAATGCACAACCCAGAGACAAAAAAGGTTTGAAGAAAATAATTTTTACTTTGCAAAAACAAAATCACTCTTCCAGAGGATATAACTAACTGTCAAAAGTAAAGCGCTCACAATGGAGGATAAAAGGCAAAACACTGAGTCCTTTAAATGATGGCTTGGATCTGGCTTCATGGAAGGAACGAACAATCCGAACCGACAACTAACAAGGGGAGACAGGACAATATATACATGAGGTAAGTGGGCACAGGTGGAAACAATCAGGGGCGGGGCAGACGCTGACGATGGCGGGAAAAAGAACCAAGGCAGGAAATAACGGGACCTGGAATGAGACATGGTGAGTACAAAATAAAACAGGAAGTGGAACATAAACTAAACCAGTGGTTCTCAAACTTTTTCTGTCAGGCCCCCCCTTTGGAGAAAAATATTTATTTTTAAATATTGAAGTTAAAAGCATCAATCTGGTGGACTTTGAGAGCAAAATGAAGAGATCTATGGATACATCTCTCAACAC
>NW_011333959.1:0-7199 GCF_000735185.1 Notothenia coriiceps
ATATTAAGAGTAGCCTAAATACAAAATAGGGGGAAAGTAGAGGGTCAATGATAGAAATATAGAATAGAGTCCAGTTTTGGATAGTCTGCCGTGGTTTCATTCCATTTAAAAAGAGCTCGGCGTAACCTTGGCGCACTGCCACTCCAACATCCAATCACAGAGGACTAATCACGGGGTTTGTCAAGCAAAGCGCATGTTGTAGTCCCAAACGATAGCTGAGGATTATGGGTAGTGTAGTGTCTTCGGCCATCCTAAATTTCGAAAAAACAATTTCTTTCTCCGAATCGAAGGTTAAAAACACAAAAGCATTGTACACAATTTAAACCAATCAATGTTGTGTAATTAACAAGGATAAAGTGATGGTTTTTTGTGAATGAGTATGCAGATATATCACTGTGTAATCATTTGACAGTGAGGGGAATACTTCTGGTTTTATTGTGAAAACTTTGAGGCCGGAAATACTGTTTTCACCCCGTGAGGGTTGACGCCAACTTTACATGGACGCTGTGGGGAAAGACGTAGTATATTAACGTTCTCCTGGCGAGACCTCAAATCATCTTCATAATATCTATCAAACCATAGATCCTACACATCCACTGGACGTGGATTCTAAAAGAACAATATACACTTCTCGCTAGAAATCTAAACAAAAAGCATTTTAATGACCAAACTATCCTACAATTTAGGATTTTCCAGAGAGGGTTATTTGTGAATATACAACCCTCCGGAGCGTTTGCAATCAACGGGAGCAGATGCCGCAAATTGTTGTTTCTTACACGATCACTAGAGGTGCCACACTTTAAAACGGGACTCGAGCTGCTGAACAATCGGCCTATTTGGTCGTACATTGTACGTGATTTGCTAATGAGTGGGATATGTCTACAGCTGTTGACCAATCACAACAGAGCTGGCCAGCTAACCAATCAGAGCAGACTGGGCTCTGGTTTCAGACAGAGGGTGAAGAGAGGTGCTGCAGCACAGGCAGTATGAGGAAAATAAATAGCTTTTTGAAGATTAAAGCATGGAAACATCTCACAGTGGAGGCACAAAATACACATATGAACCTGAAAATGGGCATAAAATGTCCTCTTTAAAAGATATACATGTGATTGTCAACAAATCCCATTAACATACAAAAACCTCAAATCATACTGTACATCCATTTTCAATCATTTCAATCATCCCTACCCTGTAGAACTATTCCGGTTTGTTCCTACTAAAGAGTCGATTTAAAAAAAAATCAGGTCAAGTAAATCATCTTATTTATAAGTCAAATATAAGTATACACATTTTGCAGCATATATTAGGCTGCAACCAGCAGGGATTCCCTGGTAATGAATTAACACCCAGTGCAGATGTGTGGTTTATTGGTGAGTTCTGAAAGAAGGGAGCTCAAAGGATTAATATATTAGGCTTTAAATACACATACTTGCATCAACTTATTTCTGGTTTTGGTCTTTTAAAAGACTTTAGCATTACTTGCCATGCTCCCCGCCCTAACTGATGAGTCTCAAATGTTACACCTGTCCCAACACTTCAAAAATACTCAACTGGATGTAACGTTTACTGCCTGCTGGCCTGAAGGTGGTTTAAACATTCCGTAGCTTAAAATGTGTAGTTAACATCCTGCAGACACAACAGATTCCTACAAGGATCCAGTCTCGTGCATATTTCTCAAACCTCTGCAGCATAACTCACTTCTCTGGTCTGTGGTCCATCCATATGATCAGTATGTCCCTTACACTCTTATTTCTGCCATGATATACCAAGAATATAGCTAAGAGAGTAACATTATTAGTCATCTGGAGTGATTTTCCTGCACACCTTACCAATGTAAGGTTGGTGTCACTCTCTTCATCTGTAGCTGCTAAATGTTGGTAAAACAAGCTGAACAGTACTTGAAATGGTCTTTAGAAGTGAAAGGAACTGCTGAGTCAGGTTATCTGTTCCTGATGCATTGTCATTTCAACCACTGTAATTATAAAATATTGATTTCAACTTTTTAAATTATTTTTAGGGTTGAAGGACTCTATTGGAATTCTAGGATTTATTATTATCCACATAATAAATCACATTTTAGAAGGGCCACAATTGCATTCTTTTTTTATTAAAACTTGCACAACATTTTAATATTTTGAAAATGTTTGTAAAATATGTGTTCTGCGTACAGGTGTAGCCAAATGACATCACCTTGAATGCCTATTGTGATGTGCGTTTGTCCTACATTTATGAAGGCATTTTCATTGGAGGGCCCACAAAAACGTCATGTGTCATAAATAAATACCATTAAAAAAGCATGGCCAACGCAATGCGTAAAGACGCACGCTGTTCCAAATACGCACTAATAAACAGTAACATGCAAGCCACCTTAGCAGCCTAGCATTGTGTGCGCGGCGGCACCAACACCTGCAAAAACCAGCAAACATGAGCAAGTACACAGTCACTCATCCACACTAAAAAACATCAGTAACAGCTTGGATTGGGCCTTACACACAAACAAATGGAAACAACACAGAGCAACACCATTTCGCAAAGCAGCAGAGGATTTAATGAATATGAAACTAATCTACTCACCGCTTGATGCTTATAATCCATTTTCTGATGTCCATTTTAGTTTTAAACAGAACAGGCAGGCTACAGAACCAAACTCAGAAGAACTTCTGAACAGGTGGCAGAGTGCAATCACACAAACTTGCTTACATGATGTGTTCTGGATAGCGATTGGTCCAAACGTGGGCTAATAATAGTAACATGTTTTTGATTTGACGAAGTATCTTACATCCAGGGTTGGGAGGGTTTCTTTAACAATGTAATCCATTACAATTACTATTGAACTGTTAGACAATGTAATCAGTAACGGCCCGTCCAGACGGCGGCGTGCGTTGAAGCTTCAACGCTTCTGCCCATACACTTTGAATGGGGTGACGTCACGCTTTGCCGAACTGCATTGTGGTTCCGTCGCTTCGCTTTGCTCGCGTTGCTCGCTTCAAAAGTAGAGCAATGTTCTACTTTTGAAGCTTCGAAGGAAGTGTCAGCCAATAGAATCATATGCCAGTACAAGCTCTAGCCAACCGCGTGCTTGAGTGTCCGGGGCGGGAGATTCATGTGATTGGTTTTTGGTCGAGCTTCAGACACGCCCGCCGGCAAGCTTCAACGCACGCCGCCGTGTGGACATACCAAACGCAATCTGAGTCTCAAAATATAAAAGTAATGTAATCTGATTACTTGCCGTTACTTTTAAGGAAGAAGGGAATGTCAATAAGAGGTTTTTTACTTTAGTGTATTATGTTAAACAACAGAACAATGTGACCTTAGTTTAGAAGAAACCAAGATATTTAGGATCATAGCGTGGCGTATAGATTCACACTTAAAGTATTAGCCTACAGAACAGTACAGTTTACAAAGGAGAGATAACATCTGCTCCATCTTTTAGAATTGCAACAGTAACTACCTCTTTTTTTATGTCACTGTATTGGAAATCAGTTTTGTATCCCGATTATGAGATCATGTAATCCGTTACTCCCCAAGCCTGTTTACATCGTATAGATCGTAGTATTGAAGTGCAGAACACAAAAATATGTTTAATTGTAAAACACATTTAATTTTGGGACGGGAAAATATGTAAAATTGGAAGGGCCTGTCCTGGGTATAATAACATGTGGAGATGACCCAAAAACTATTTTTGCACTGGATCTTCTCATAGAAAACACATATTGACTCAGTTATTTGATCCACTATCACATTATTGACTTGCTAACAACATGACCTGTTAGAATGCTGGGGAAGGATACATGCTCAACCAGTGTACACACATTACGTCTCCAGATGACCTACTTGTAGACTTGTGCCGTCAACCATTACCCTTTTTTAAATGACGGACATACCTCACTTTGTAAACAAACAACTTTAATGGAGCGCGTGGTGTGTGCACGCTGTTTGAGTGTGTTGGCCTGGTTTGCTCTGTGTTTACGTGCTTTTAATGCTTTCCTGCCGTGTGCTAGAGTCTGACTCTGGCCACGATCACTGCCTGTAAAATCTATCAGCTACAGTTATCACCAGGTACGCCCTGTGGAGCTCCATAATTACTTGCAGCCATCTTTACTCTGAGTGGAAAATTAACTCACTTTTTGCCCATATGTACAACATATGTGCATGTACACTCACATAGGGAGGAAGTTAGCAGCTTTGCTAATGACTCCGCTGAGAATGTCTGAAGGAGGTGAAACTGAATCACCTGTTCAAGAATGCTTTTACAGTAATACACCTGTTGGCCGTCCGGAAGGGATTTAAAAAACTGGGGTTTAGTATGGATTTTAAGTCTTTATTGTTATTGTTTGAACCTTTGACCAAGAAAGTGGTCCTTTTGGAAGTGACTACAAATCATTACAGTACAAACAACATTGAAACAAATTATCTCCAGATATAAATACTCTGGATGTCATTAACCTGTCCTCCAGCACCAGGTCTGGCAGTTTTTTTTATTAACAAGCTCTATTTTGATGCTTTTGTATGCACTCTGTCATCTGTCTCAATCATTGAACAATGTACATGTGTAACGTTACCAAACACACAACTTTATTTTGAAAATTAAATATGAAATCTGATCTAAAGATATTACCGCACTGCCATATCTCCTCTTCTGTTTGTGTCGCTCAGAGGCCGGCGTTTATTCTGACAGGCTGTTATGTGATGACTATGCCACATACACACACATTACGTTTCTTTTCTGACATTTAAAATATATACGTGCCCAAAAGTTCTCTTAATACATCCATGGCCTACACATTGACAATAATAACGATGGTTTCTCCTGGGACCGACAAAATCCTGAAAAAGTGGGCCTAGCTCCCCAGTACTACCATAAGGAAGTTATCTTTCATCAGGATATGTCCTTAAACTCCCACATAAAGGACAAGGACCTATTTTATCTTGGTAAAATTGCAAAAACCCAGCACATCCTGCCAGAACAACGCAGAAAAACTAGTCCATACATTTACAAAGACTATTAGAACTCTTGAGTTGCTCCAATATGCTGCAGCATGTGTAATATCAAGAACAAGATCAAATTGCTCCCATATTACCAGCTCTACTCTGATACAATTGATATAATTCCCCCCCCTACCTCACAGACCTGCTGCACCACCACACCCCTTCCCGCTGCCTCCGCTCATCAGAAGCCAACCTCCTATCCATCCCCACCCGCACCAATCACCGGACCTGGGGGGACAGAGCCTTCTCCGTCGCTGCCCCCTCCCTCTGGAACTCACTCCCACAACCCATCAGAGACTGCACTGACCTCACCACCTTCAAAAAACTCACAAAAACTCACCTCTTCAATCTGGCTTTTAATGTGTGATTGTTTTTGTATTATTTGACTTTAACTATATATTTATTTGTTGTCCCTTTCTTTTCTTTTCTCTTCACTATATCTGTAAAGCGTCTTTGAGCACCTGTAAAAGCGCTAACAAATTAAATTTATTATTATTATTATTATTATAATCATACAATTAAGACATCTTCTCCTAGCCTACAGAGCCCTTAATGGCCATGTACCATCCAATCCATCCATCTTAAAGAGCTCATAGTACTCTATTGCCCTACTCAGGCTTTATGTTCCAGGAATGCAGGGTAGTTAGCGGTTCCTAGAGTCTCCACAAGTAGAGCCAGAGCCTTCAGCTATCAATCTGCTCTTCTGTGGAACCAGAAATAAAACCAACCATTGAGCCATGTAAACAACATTTGATTTGATTTGATCTACGGAGGAGAAACCAAAAGCCCAACTTTATCTACAATATTTTTGAAAGATGTATTTCAAAAGCCTTAATGTAATAACATGCAACATGAAGTGTAAAGCAGTTTGGGGACATTTTAAATGAATGCAGATAGAACAAAATGTACTTTTAATTCCACAATTAACGCCCAATATTTTTCTTTTGTACTTTTCTTTAGGTGTAAAATAACTTATTTAGATTGGCTGATTAGATTAGATGAAACTTTAATGAGTGCTGGGGTGATCTGAGGCAGCAGATAATGAGATACAGCAAAGATAAAAAAAAAAGACATCCAAGATACACAGAACTACAGTGTTGTGTCAAACTAAGACAAATAATAAAAACATATGGCAAATATCAGACCCAACATGACAATATTTATTATTTCAACTGGACGAAGGTAATATACATGTATGTAAAAGGTTCAGTTAAACAGCTTCATGATGTTTTCCGCCGTGTGTAATGTATAAAATCCCCACCATGAAAACACAGTTTCCATTTCCCTTCTCTGTCACATCCCCCTTCCCTGCTTCACTTTTATTGTTTCTCAGTGAGGTAATGTTGAGGTAACATCTGGAGCTGTAATGCAGTGTGTTTTGGTGCTAGCTTTGGCACACATCACCGCAGCGCAAGGGTGGGGACATGCTCCTGAAGGCAGCACGGGTTAATGCTGGGATTGTCGGTGTTACAGTCAGTGGCACGACGATACTCCCGGTACTTGTAAAACACTGAGCAGGTCATAGCTACAGTGATACAAAGAAGGGAGGTCCACACAGCAACCATTTAATACTTGACTAAGGATAACTCAATGTAGGCGAAGCGTGATGTGTGACAGACGTCAGTGTGGGTAATGGGGGCTATAGGTACCAACCTAAGACTATGTGTCACGAAGAGCAGAAATAAATGCATGAATATCACTTTCTTCTTCATTAAAGAGGCCATATTATGCTTTTGGGGTGTTTTCCCTTTCCTGTAGTGTGTTATATATTAGCAATATATTATATTGCTATGTATTCTTCTTTCTGTGTCTTTGTATGCACCACATATACCGAATCAAATTATTCGTATGTGTGAAGCTTCTTGTTAATAAAACAGATTCTGATTCTGATATAGGTTTTTGTGCATTTAAATTATCTGCAAATGCTAAAATCCATGTGTTGCCCCCCCCGCCTGAAAAGCCTCCATTGGACTCCTTTGTTTGCTTCACATTATTATGTAACACTCACGCTTCTATTGGATAAGGCTGCAACACATTATAGGTGATTTGCTAATGGGATGGACATCTCTAAGTGGTTGACCAATCACAACAGAGCCGACCAGCTAACCAATCAGGCAGTATGAGAACAATAAAGAGCTTTTTGAACATTAAAGCATGGAGACATGTCCCATGAGAGACACTAAATGTAAATATGAAACCTGAAAATGAGC
>NW_011333960.1:0-4097 GCF_000735185.1 Notothenia coriiceps
TAATTACAAGATCTGATTCGTCTAAATATCCCGTCTTATTTCAAGAAATCTTACCAAAGCAAATGTTCACTTTGCAGATTTGTCTATTTTTATAACAAGCGAGAAAACCTTTTTTTCGTTATTTATTTTTTTCAGCGTAAATATTAAAATGTAATTAGTTGAATACAAAACCCAGCTCACGTCTGCGGGTGAGGCGGCGGCTCAGGCGGTACGTCTCCTTCCCGCTGCACAGCCGGTAGATGAAGGGTCCAGCTGACGCATGTCGTGAACTCTCCCCCGTCACCACCATCTCTTCATGGATGATGTACGTCTGAGGCAACGTACGTCCCCTTCTCGCAGAGACAGAGGCACAATAACAACAACAACAACTAGCTCACAGGGATAATACATATTTTGGACTGTTTGTTTCTTGTGTCTTAATTTCTCTTGTTTTTTTAATGCTGATGCAACGCAAATATTTCCCAAATTGGGATCAATAAAGTACCTATCTATCTATCTATCCCTCTATCTATCTATCTATCTATCCCTCTCTCTATCTACTCTGACAAGCTACTAAAACAGACTGGATTGGATGTTTTCATTATACTTTGATAATGCTTACCTTTAAAACTTAGGGTAGTTTATTTCGGGCAATTCAAAGTGCTTTAACCAAACGGAAAACAAGATGAAAACAAGGAAGAGCTCCAAATGGAGGGATTTATCATAACGTGTTAATCTCCACTTGATATTCCTCCGTCAGAAACTGCTGCACAATGTGGATTGTTGACAGGATTTATGTGAAACATTTGAATAACATCTATGAAACAATGTCCAAGCGTGAGATGCAGGCTTGGAATTTCGTCATTTTAGGGGCAAGGCCATTTGGCCTTTGGTGTCACACATTTTTTCAGGGCGCAAAGGCCACATGCCAGGGCACAAAGGCCATTGAGGGAAACATTTGGATTTGGAGCTTACAAATAAATAACTTCACTTTTTGATAAGAAAAACACACGAATGACATGGAAAACAAATCACTGTTTTAATATCAATAATGTCAAACATTATATCATCATATAGGCCTATGCCTCCTTAGTATTACCGTATATCAAATAAAATACTCTACTTTGAATAATTAGTGTTTGGTATGTTTTCCATCTACTACTTCTCCCATTCACAAATCCAAAAAATCTAAAATTCTATTAATATGTAACAAATATATTCAATTTCAGAGCAGAAGAAACAGCCTTCAAGGGTCAAACTGCACATACATCATTCAGCAGTGCACAGTGAAGTGCGTGTGCGTGTGCGTGTGTGTGTGTGTGCTCACAGCTCTTGACAAAAGTTAAACATGTACAAACCACAGACTGTCATGGCGAATACAATCACTGCTTTAATTCTGTCTTTAGGACGTTGTTGTGAGTGTGGACGGAGCAGCTACAGGTTAGTTTAGCCTTATTGATCCATTCAGAAAACATTATGTTGTTTACTAACTAGTCACTACATCCCAAAGTCTACTTTTGATTATATTTTTCTGTCACTTTCTGCTTTGATCAGTCGTTCAGATTGGGCTGGGCAAGATGTAAGACAGATTTTAAATTAGTCCAACTCTTCACTTCAAGTTTTTCCGTAAAGCCGCTTTCCCAAAACACACACCTCTTACCGTGTTAAACAACCAGATCAGAGTGCGTACAGGTAGGAGCTTGAAAAGGCTAAGAAAAAATGGTATATGCACCAGATGAAATGATTTGACAGGCCTAATACAGACCTGTGTGATACGTCAGATCGTAGATTTTTTAAATGCTATTGGGACGTAAACAAACTTTTAACAGAAATACTTCTAAAATAAATTGCCCAGTTTAGCTTTTGACCCTCGGGAGAGCTACGTTGTTGTTTCTTTAAAATTCAACTGTACAGTTAAAAAGTCACATTTATGTTTTCAAAAGTCTTCATCATTTTGGAAAGGTAAAAAAGAACGCCATTCCTCTGATGGTGCTTATGAAGATATAGCATTGTCTATCATTGCTGTAGTGTTACCTTTACGTTGTTAAGGAGCTCCCAAAAGTTGCGTGGAGGCATCACGATGGTGGTGTTGAGCTCGATGACGTAGCACTTGTCCAAAGCAATGTCGTGGTAGGCTGTCAGTCCCTGGATAATAAAGCAGATAATCAAAAAATGTAAATTGTGCTGTTAATGTTGTCATGTTTTGGCAGTTTCCAGTATAGTAACGTTTGGACAATGTCACACTTGTTAGCATTGAGGCTGTGGGCACGTTGCCGTGTTTAGCAAAATAAAAAAACTCAACATGTATTGAATTGGTTGCCGTTAATATGTTGGACATTTGTAGTCCCAAGAAAATGAATCCAACTTACTTTGGTGATCTTTTCTCTAGCACCATCATCAGGTCAAAATGTCTTTTTGGTAGCATGGCTTTAGAGTAAAAATGTGGTCATGTTAGGGTCCGAGTACAAAAGAGCTGTGTGTCAAGAAGACCCTATTTTGATGATATAGTCCACCTTTTCCAAACTAGTTGAATATATTTGCTCTGATATTCACAACATTTGGTACACACATTGCTAATGTCATTTTCAAATCGGCTTTCATTAGCCCCGCCCATCCGGAAGTCGGCCATTTTGAATAATGGCCACTTTTTCAATATGGTCTAGCTGCGGCCGCGGACACTACACGACACGCCCACCTGACACGACACTACGGTGGCTGAGAGGCACTACCGTTAAAAGCGAATTGACGACACTACACGACAGGAGGAGAGGTTTTGGGGTTTAGGTTTGGGAGGGAGGAAGGAAGATTAGGATTAGGTAAAAAGGTAGGGAGTGGTTAGGGTTAGGATCGGGGGAAGGGAAGGGTTAGATTGAAGGGAGGGAAGAGAACTGCTACCCGGGAAACAGGATGCAACGCGTCATCTGTGAAGCTCTGCCCACGTTGAGCTCCCGCCCACATCGAGCTCATTGAGGCACTGCGCACTGCAGTGAGGGGCTTCTCGTCCGCGGCCGTAGCTAGACCCTTCTCATCCACCGTAGTGTTGTGTCAGGTGGGCGTGTCGTGTAGTGTACTGTACTGTCCGCAGCTAGACCCTTCTCATATTTTTACTGAACTTTAACAAACTCCTCCGACCTAGAGAGTAGGTTGGATAAAACCAATTTTCTGATATAATTACCACATGACAAATATTACGCTAAATTAGGAATTAATAGCCGATAACTCAACCAATGACTTAGTAGGTCAAAGGAAAACACACAATTTTTGATGACGTACATATGCCATCTTTACATTGTCAGATCTGCTGTAATGGTGACATTTGATCATGATATTCCTTTTTTTTCATTGACTTCTTTCAACTTACAGTTACATGTAGTAAAGATCTAACAGTACACTTGGTGTGTTCTAGTGCCCCGATAAACATTCCCGTTTGTTTTTAACCGCATAAACTGTATTTCATTTTGTCTTAATAGAGTGGTGTCCCAGTGACGAGTCCTAAAACCCGGAAGTGAGTTAGCATTTCACCACTTCCTGTTCCCTCGTCTCAGAGTCATCGGGATTTCTCCATAGGGTTTTGGAAAATAGCTCGAACTAAGGTCTGTGGTTGAGACACATTTAAGAGACGGATCACGTTTTGTTCTACGACATTAAATACATCAGCAGTGACCCCACTGGTGACTTCTGAAGAGTTGACGTGTCTGAAAAACGATGGTTGTTACCAAGTGGCTGAATAGGACTAGAAGTTGTCGAGGACGTTGTACGTCATTACGCCGAACACGTAAACACTCCTCTAAGTTTGTTTGCCATGTTCTGCTTGAAAGCAAGTCCTTGCCTCGTGCAGACTGTTCAAACAAACGCTTCAACTTGTACAATTTTGAATCTGTATTTTTCAATATGGATCTTAAGTTGGCGTGACGTTGAAGTCGTGCTGCTGGACTCGGCTGTAGTTCCTTTATAGCATAACGTTAGCATTTTGCTTCTGCCGATTAGATTTATGATTCGAACATTATAAAAGTAGGCTGAAATGTGGATATTAACGGGCTGAGCAAAACGTGCATTTATCAAACAGGTCCATTTTCCACAGATCTTATTTCCAGCTATTTACCAAATCCTATGGAGAA
>NW_011333961.1:0-9852 GCF_000735185.1 Notothenia coriiceps
ACAAACACACAAACAGTAGAGCTTCAACTAAAGTTTGAGCCTGTCCTCGACTTCAATCCCAAGCAAATGTGTTTAAAAACTAAAAATGCAGCATCATGCAAGGAGGAAGTTCTCAAGGTTAGACACACCTGATGTTATTTACAGATAGAAGACTACAGCCCTTCTTTAGCTTGAGCAGAGACATGCAAGGTTACATTTTCAATCAATCAATTCAGTTTGATCCTCTTTCGGAATAAACAATTTGGTATACCAGGGTATATGCAGGAATCCTGAAGTCAAATGGAAGACCTTTTAAGACCCTTTCCATAGATTTTAAGACCTCATCGCCACTTGGAGTTTTAACCGGTTACCTTGGCGACACACTTTACCTCACATTGACTATATACAGTATTGATTGTCCTTCCTCCTTATCTTCAGTCAACTCGGCAACGTTCAGACTTGCATTTCCCCATAACGATGTTGTTTAACAACCGGCATAAACTGAGCTTAGCGCGCTATCAAGCAGGGAGCGTGCGATGTCCTGTTCAGATGACGTCAAACCCAACGGGATGCCATAAATAAACTACACAGAATCACATTACACACCTACGCAATGATTACATTCAGGCACACTTTAGAATACAACCTCTTTGGACAATTTATATACTTATTGAAAACAAGCTACAAAATGTAATACCTTGGAAAATGCCGTTTAATACTTTTTAATAGTCTTAATTTTCGCTAAATTGATTTATCAACTTGTAATACTTGTTAAGACCCCGCGGACACCCTGAGCACCATTATCTGTATTGTGAGTGTATCTACGCTAGCTTGCAGTGACATGTGGCTCCTGCAGGGTGTGCAATGCCACCAAACAAACTCTAAACACCAGGCTTTGTTTTTTTTTTAACTAAATGTGTTCCTCACGCACCACACTGAAGGTCCTCTGGTCCAGCTCCTCAGACTCCTCAGACACCGGCACGGTTTCTCCCCCCGCTGTTATATGGACCGGCACATCACCGGGTTTCTTAGTCTTCACCTCGTTCTGGTGAAGAGGGATTGGAGAGTTAATTCCCAAACAAAACATTGAACTCAAAGCCTTCATCTTGATTTAATAAACAGGTCGAATATAGTAACGGAAAGTATCACAAACTATTTTTTCACCTTGTCCAGGTTGTCCTCTTTGTACACCGCCTCCAGAGGCTTCGTCTCCTTTTTCTCTTTTGGCTCCTTGGTTTCTTTAAAGTCCCAACTGTCGTCCTTCTTCTCCTTTTTGCTTTCTTTTTTGATCTCCATTTCCCCCGACGACGATACTTCCTCCTGCTCAGGCTCCTCGTCTTCATCCTCCTCGTCTTCCTCCTCGTCCTCGTCCTCCTTCGGCACCACCCGGTCTGCTCGGCCCCGTCTGCTCTGAGCCTTCACCGGTGTCACCTCCTGAAGGGGGTTAAAAGTGTTACACATGGAAGCAGTGGGTGTTTCTCAATGTCGAGGACGCTTCCTTGGTAGGACCATGGATGTATAATAAGAACTGGACTGGATACGTTCAGTCCTATGAGAGTTGCTCATTGGCACATGAAGACAAAATGGCCCAACTTTTGAGAGAGCGAAACGTCACGAAAGTATTCATATAATCCGTTCTTATTGTGCGTCCATGGGTAAAGGTAAAACTCATGTTGTACTGAACACGTCACATGAACATGCCGGGCGGCGCGGCCTCGTGGGTTAGATGCGCGTTCATAATGCAGAGGAAAATAACTCTCAGAATAACGTTATTAGAATATTTTACAACTTGGGCTATACAAACGTTCATACTGGGTAGTTTATTTAGTTTAAAAAAAATTATCCAACGATTTACAGACGTCTCTTTCCCAATGTAAGTCAATGGGAAAAAGTATTTCCGGGCCCAGCAACTGATACGGAAGTTGTAGTACCGCCGTTTGGCCACAGCGAATATTTTCCTCAGAGTCTGGTGCACTTGCTGGGGGCTTGATTTGCAGCCTCGAAATTTCCCGAAACGAAGGACGCCGGCCTCGGTAGAATTCCAAGCATCCTGGACATTGGAACAGTCCTTCGGCGGGACTCGATGACGTAGCATCCATGAAATAGTGGCTCTGGAGGAGCCTTCCTCGACATTGAGAAACACCCAGTTATTTCACACTGCAGCGAGCAGTGCGAGAAGTCTCTAAATACTCGGGATTGGAAAGATAAATCGAATATTCTAAATTATTCAGGTATTCCAATGAGTTATGAATATATATTTTTTATGGGAGGGTTGCCTAAATTGATTACATAGAATCGGAGGGATGAAACCATCTTTATTATCACACATGCAGACCACACAGTGACATTTGTTCTCTGCTTTTAACCCATCCTAGTGCCATGAGTCTAGTACTAGGAGCCACTAGTGGGCAGCTATTGTACATCGCAATGGGAGTGGGTTGTACGGTGCCTTGCTCAAGGGCACCACGACAGGGCAGGAGGTGAACTGGGACCTCTCCAAGCAGCAGTCCGCACTCCATATTTTAGGTCTGGTCGGGGACTTGAACCGGCGACCCTACAGCTCACAGTCGAAGCCGTTACTGACTGAGCCACTACCTGACATTATCAAATGGATTAATTAAATGTATACGACAGTGCCATTTTAAATATATTTATTTATTATATATATAACTTTTTTTGTATATGTAAATTCGGATAACCGTTTTTTTTTGGGGATCGAATATTCGAATATAAATCTGCTTTCAAATTCCCATCCCTACTAAATACCTTTTCCTCCTCGATCTCGTCCTCGTCGTCCGACCTCTTGTCCGATGGGGGGTCCGAGGACGTGCTCTTCAGCACCTCTTCGGTCTTAATTGGCTTCTGAGTTTTGCTCTTCTTATTTCTCGGTTTCCTCTTCCGTGAATTGGCCTAAACGACACAAAGGAGCGTGGAGAATTAGAGTAGAAATACATTTGAATAACTGATGAGACGATGTCAAATAAATCAGCAGATACAGATGTTTAGACTAACAATTTAGCAGATGTCTTTTAAATATTTGTAACTGTAATGCTTGACAACACTGCTGCTGGGACAAAATAAATTGCCAGTTTGGGATCAATAAAGTACCAAAGTACCTAAGTATCTATCTATCGTGTATCATTAGCCGCTTTCACACCAAGTACTTTGCCGTACTTAGTTCCCAGCACTTAGTACCCCCATTGAACTAAAGTGCAGATCGCGTTCACACCGGAATAAGTTCCCTGAGGGAAGACTAGGAAAAAGAAGCCGCTGACGTCACTTCTTCTTCTGCTTTGGGTTTACTGGCAGGCCGCAAACAACTTCACGGCGTATGCTGCCACCCGAAGTCCCCGGCCGGACGTCCCCGGAGTTGGGGACTGGCTTCAGTAGAAGCTGCTGGGACTCCCAGCAGCTTCTACTGAAGCCTTCCGAGTAAATCGCCAGAACGCCGACACCTCCTCATCTCCACCACTCCCATGTTTTTTTTGTTGTGTTGCCATAAGTTAGTCTCTCTGCGTTGGTGTGCGGGGCTAATGCTAATAATGCTAATGCCAGCAAATACAATGGCAGCTTCAAAAAACTTTTCAGAGTTTTACGGGGCGTGGTTTGCAATTCGCCCAGCCAATCAGAGATTGGAACTTTTTTCTCCCCAGGAAAGTACCACCTCTCTAGCAGGGACTGAAAAGGGGGGAAAGTTCTCATGAACTAAGTTCTCTTTTTGGTGTGAACGCAAAATCCCAGGACCTATCAGAACTAAACGGGAGAAGTACTCCGGTGTGAAAGCGCCTATTGAGGAGATTTGTAGTTCCAACATTCAGTGGTTGTGTTTGACTGCTATTGTCCGTTATAATCTATTATTACCCTTCAGTTTCTGTTTATAATTCAAGGATATTTAATAGCATTACATTTCCATTCATTCAAATAAACCATGTTTGTTATATGCATGTAAAAAAGGACATGAGTAACCATCAGAAGAACAGAGGAGGACTTACTGTCCCGGCTTGCTTCTGTGCTTCTTTCTTGGCCAGGTCCTTGCTGAGCAATTTGATGAGGTAGTCTGCTCTGGTCTGCAGCTGCTTTGCTTGTGGCTTCTTGTCAGGGTCGTCAGGTAGGAGCTGAACGCATGGACACAGAAAACACTTTCAGGAATAGCTACACACACAGAAAACACTTTCAGGAATAGCTACACACACAGAAAACACTTTCAGGAATAGCTACACACACACACAGAAAACACTTTCAGGAATAGCTACACACACAGAACACACACACAGACATGCCCAGATAAACATGGGATTATTAGAGTACAAATATGAAATATAGAGAACAAAAACAAGACAGATTGGACATACATTATGCCTGAGCTCACCTTGTGTGTGAGGTTAAGGTCCGGATCCATCTTAATCATCTCCCAGCTGCCGTAACCGTACTCGTAGATTCCTATCAGGAGACTGGAGTCGTCCTCCTTCCCCCAATCAATGTCAAAGTGTGCTGCCTTCGAATGGCATGGAATCATATACCTATACAAACAATCACAATTAAAAGACATTTATATATTTGGTCAGGTCCTATGTGGTTGTGTACAGAACAAATATGTGAGCCATGAACTTATTGTACATTACACAGACCAATCAAAAAGGCTGTGAGAGATATCATGTGGTGTGTTCACTTACTTCTTCCTCTCCTCAGGGTCATCAGGAATGGCCTTATGAAGCGGAGAGAGCTCTTCCTCATGCGAGATGACGAGCTTTGCATTCACCTGGACTCCAGAGATCCTGAATGTCGGGCCCTTTACCTTCCCTCTCCTGCCTCCTGTCATCAAACGAGTGGAAAACAACATTTAGTTTCATTCAATCATGTGAAAGACGGCAAATTGAAACCCTGTAATGTGATTAGATGACGATAAAATGGATTTAGCTAAAAGCAAAGTAAACATTTTATAGGGTTAGGAAAACTCCCTGTTTTTTGACACAAATAACGTTGGATGCTTCGTGCCATTGAACAAACTTCTGCCCGATGGAAATGGGATGTCAACCTAAAGTACCTACCTACTTAGTACTAGGCATTAACTAGTACTGGGGGGAGAGAACCAGGCGGCAGCACCTTTCTATTTTTGAACACAAATAACACTTCGTGCCATTGGACAAACTCAACGTAATCGAAATAAAACGATTATTTTTTTCTCCAATAAATTGATGTTTTCAAAGTAAATGGATAATCGTTTTTAATAATCGTGATATCATTTATTGACCCAGTGGAATATATTTTACCAAAATTTTGGCTATATGTTGAGGAGTTTTCAGGTTGTGACAGTGCACTGCAACATGTCTGTTGATCTTGTTTATTGGTATTTATTATTTTGATATTATTTATTTAAATGTAGACATGAATGTATAATTAAGCAATAGCTCACGACAGGCCGTGGTATATGCTCATTATATCACAGCTAAGGGGCGTGGTTCGGCCCGACACACTATAATTTAAATAGTTTTTATTCGTAAATAATGATGATCAAAATAAAATAGTCCCTCCGTTGCCTTCTGCACAAAACATAGTGCGAGGTGGTTGCTATGCAACAACACTAACAGCTATCGAACATATTAGACAGAGAGCGTTGATCCATTATTTGGTTGTTTATTTACATTAATGTGTATGTTGCTGTTTATTGTGCAGCCACTGAAAAACTGTCCAGCATCAGTAGCATGGCTTACGTGGTCACTTGTATAGGTTGAGGTTGTTCTAGGCTGTTGCTTGGCGTGGCGAGAATATTGCTCCACTTTCTCCGGTCCCAGAGATTGGGCTTCCAGTAGCTCTGGAGAGAGCTTTCTCAGCCTGTGGCCACTAACGGTCATAATTTCTCTGCTTTGTTTCAAGACCCGCATCAGAAAGCTTTTGAATGGTGCTACTTTTCCAGTTGGTCTACCTGCTCTTCACGTAGCTCTGCATGTCGTCGTTTAGGTGCTTTCTTGAGATAGGCACTGCTCAATCCACTCCTCCATAGTAAGACCCCCCCGGAGGTCGAAGTTAATCTTAAATGTTTCCATCTTAGGCTTTGTAATTTTGTTTCGTAACTGAAGAAATGCAAATATATTTATAAAACTGACAAGTCAAATCAAGCAATCTGATTGGTCGATAGTGTTTTTGCGGACCTCTTTGATTACAGATTTGAAAACATCGTTGCTTGCTTTAAAAGTAGCACAATTCATTATGTCAAACCTTGGAAAGTGTCTAGATATCCCTGCCCTAATGCCAAAGGAACTGCACACTGAATATGTTTTGCCGTTTGATGTCTATGTCTGGACCGCGGCGTAAAAAGGAGGGTTTCTGCCCCGTTACTTCTCCGCTGCTTTCTTGTTCCAGTATGAAAAGCAAACTGCAGGCAGTTTGCTTTTCAGCCCATCGGTATACTGTTTTTCGTAGACGCGGAGGGATACTGACTTGTTGTGAAAAGTAACTTACAATTCTACCCATGGTATACGCTCAGTATATCACGGCTAAGAACCAATCAGATTGCTTGATTTGACTTGTCCGTTTTATAATTTATTTTATATTGGTTTTTCAGTTGATTACCCTGAATGTATAATTCAACAGTTAAAAAGTTCAAATTATTATTTGTATTTGTTTTAAAGTACAATAAATGGATGTTTTCAAAGTCAATGAATAATCGCAATTACAATTATTGACTCAAATAATCGAGATTATGATTTTTGCCATAATCGAGCAGCCCTAATTCAGTGTCCTTTTTTTAACAGAAGACCGTAGCTAGAAGCTCCAGCTAGACTGCAGAAGCATTAGTTTTTTGTTTTTGAGGATGGAACAATTTCACACACAGATACTGTATAGGGATGCTAGAACTATACCATTGAATTACTTTGGTTTATAAATTAATGTCAAGACATTTATGTTATTGATTCCTGACGCACTTTCTAAATAATAAAAAGAGAGTTCATATGTATTTACTGCATGTATTCATTGATGAAAAAGAAGCCATGTGCAGTAATATAGAAAATTGAATATCGAATCGAAGACAGGATAATCGTAATTGAATCGTGAGACCAGTGAAGATGCACAGCCCTACATAATGCACATCACTAACATAACAAAATGTGGGCAGATGAGATCCTGAATAAGTCCGGTTACCTGAACTCTTCTCTGGTCCAGAGGGGTTTTCTCGAAGAGTTCTCACACAGCCGTTGTGAACCGTCTCTGCCAAACGCTTCAGGTCGCTTTCGGACTTATCCACGAGTTCAGCATCACGAGCGATAGCATCCAACCTGAGTGACCGAGACAAGTGTTTAGGAGACGGCTAATTAACGTTGAAAACAATTTTTAAAAAAATCTGATTTTGCTCACCTTTCCAGCGGTCCTCCGAATTTCTTGTAACTCTTGACGAACCTGTAAGCAGTTCAGAGGTGTTACAAGGAATATGCAGAGAAGAAGATAAAAAGCCAGAGAGAGGTTGCTAATATATATGTTAGTAATTTAGTTTTTGGGAGAAGGTGTGGGATTAAATAAGTGTAAACTTCTTCCCACCCCTTTTCGGATGTGTAATCAGGTAGATCATTTGTTTATACATAATGTTGGAGCCAAAATGCTTGTTTTGCTATTGTTATTATTTCTATTTTTATCTTCATTTCTGTTTGCATCACGTTTAATTCTTGTTTTTTATCACTTACGGAGGTTGTCACGTGGGTGTGGCTTATTGGTATTTACAGTAAGACACCTGTTGAATGCCAGCTTGGGGATATGACGTAGAGCAGAGGGTGAATAGCTATGATACTTTCTGTTGACCGTGTGGTCTGGAGTTGCATATAGAGAGCCAAAGTGACGCGTCCTAAAACCCGGAAGTAAACTCCTTCCGGTTCCTTTGACAAAAAAGCAATGCAATTTCTCCATAGGATTTTGGAAAATAGCTGGAAATAAGGTCTGTGGTTGAGACACATTGAAGAGACGGATCACGTTTTGTTCAGCCGGATAATATCCACATGTCTACCCTACTTTTATAATTTTCTAATCATAAATCTAGTCACCAGAAGCAAAATGCTAACGTTATGCTCTAAAGGAACTACAGCCGGGTCGCTGCTTCAACGTCACGCCAACTTCAGATCCATATTCAAACATTCAGATTCTAAATGGTACAAGTTGAAGAGTTTGTTTGAACAGTTTGCAGGAGGCAGGTACTTGCTTGAAAGCAGAACAGGGGGGCAAACAAACTTAGAGGAGTGTTTACGTGTTCGGTGTAATGACGTACAGCGGCCTTGACAACTTCTGTAGTCCTATTCAGCCACTTGGTAACAACCATCGTTTTTCAGACACGGAAACTCTTCAGAAATCACCAGTGGGGTCACTGCTGATGTGTTTAATGTCGTAGAACAAAACGTGATCCGTCTCTTCAATGTGTCTCAACCACAGACCTTATTTCCAGATATTTTTGTCGAGGGAACCGGAAGTGGTAAACTGCTAACTTACTTCCGGTTTTAGGACGCGTCACTGTGGCACTCTATTGTTTGTTTCCGTCTTTATCAAACACCGTGGACTATAAATGACTACGGACTCTTATACGGAACGCGTCACAGCGAAGAGCAAATGTTAGCCTCTTAACGGCATAACCCATAGGGAGTTTTTGCCGCTACATATCATTTGTAAGTCAATAATATTTTTGTTTATCAATTTGATACTACTTAAGTTTGTACAGTATCATAATTCTCATGTTTCATTTTATTATTTTTTTGTATTATTCTTTAACATGTTCGAAAGACATCAAAAAATCAAACCTCCGGATCTCAGCGTCACTGAAGCCCTTGATGTTTTCTCGTGGAATAGTCCGAGGCCGCCCCCTCTTCTTTGGCCTCTTCCGGTCCGACGGGGAGTCGCTTTCGGAACCCGAGTACCGTCTGTTCCTGCTCTGCCGACCCGAACTGGCGCTAAATTTCGACTGTTAGAGGAAATTAAACAAATGACAAGGAATTGGTACAAACATAATAACTGATTGGACCTAAAAATTGAAGAATTTAGGGACATTTCAGAATCAGAATACTTTTTATTCGTCCCACAGAGGGGACATGTACATTTGTTACAGCAGAAAAGAGCCAAAGACATTACATTTAGCTGACGCTTTTATCCAAAGCGACTCACAATAAGTGCGTTCGACCAACAAGATACAAACTTGAAGAAAACAGAATCATATATAGGCGTGTCATTAAAAAAGATCCGATGGCGCTGAATAAGACGGCTTGTTTTTCTCAAGGAAGTACCACGCCGGTGGGGAGAAAAAGTGGGGTTCGTGGTCTCATAAAGAAGGCAATGATTTAAAGAAAAATATAGTTGTCATAGTGGGACATCGGGAAGATGGAACTTGAAGTAGAAGCCATCGGGGGGGGTGTTATAATCAAAAAATAGAGCTAAAATAGGAAAAAAGTGGAGTGGAAGTAGGATAATGAAGAAGTAAGAAAGTAATAAAACAACAATAAAATGGGGGTCAAAAAGTTTAAAGGGAACAAAAGTATAATTTTTATTTCTGTGTTGGTAGATACAAAGGTGTCCTTTTCGACAGCCCCGGTCGTGAAAACAAACCAATAGAAGAAAAATTGTTGGTAGATTTCAATTGTAAGTCAGACATCCAAAACGAATAGGACCCGGAGTTTTCTTAACCATTACCTTACCGCTAAGGGGCGCTTATTGCGCGTGCGGTCGGTGATCGAAGTGGGGAGAAGGTCGCGTCGGACTTTTGAGTAGAGAAAGGCTGAGGTTGGAGAACTCGTTATCTTAATGATTGTTGTCGTGAATAATGATTATTGTGTTCCCGACCGAATAGATTTCGGTCAACTCATCGTGACTTTTACAAACCGAGATACTTTGGACTTACATGAATAG
>NW_011333961.1:9897-13482 GCF_000735185.1 Notothenia coriiceps
CAAGTGGGGAGTGGACCTCACCTCCTCTAGGGGGGTCCGGGGGGATGCTCCCCCGGGAAAAAAATGTTTTAAATATTGAAGTTAAAAGCATCAATCTGGTGCACTTTGAGAGCAACATTAGGGTGCATTCACACCTAATAGTCCGCTTCTCTGGTGCGCACCAGACCACAGTTTGTTACATTGTTTCATTTTTCAGAAGGTTCGGTTTGCGTTCACACCAAAACTCAAACGGACTATAAACTTTAAAGACAAGTCATGTGCACGGAAATGCTGTTCACCCATTGGTCAGACATTAAGGGGGTAAAAACGCAAATCCCGTTAATATCTACCGGAGCCTCCGCCATGGAGCATCGGCACTTTCGGCAGGTTATTCTCATGCTGCTGTTAATCTGGAGATCAACAGACAATAGCGGCCCGCGCATATGATTATATAATCAGACAACGTCCGTTAAAAAACATTATAACACATATAATGAGAGACGTTCTGCAGTAAGGAGGAGCGTTTCACCGACGACAGGTGTTCTTACTTTTATGTAGCTGACGGAGAATTTTTACTTTACACGACACTGTTCAACACTTAATTCTGCTTCACTCTTTAACTAAACAACCGCGGATGTCTTGAAAGACTCTTTCGCTAAAGATTTTGAAGATATCCGCGTTGTTGTGATTCGTAAATACTACGCTTCCTATGTTTTGGTGCGGACTGCGTTCAGACCGGCAATGAACCGCTCCAGAGTTCGCAAGCAAACGTTTCCGAGGCCACCTATTTTAGGCGGACCAGAATCCGGTTGTTTAGTTCCCTTCAGAGGTCTCGGACTGCGTTCACACCGACCCAAATGAACCGCACCAAGCGGCTAAACGCACCAGGGTTAGATTCAACCGGACTATACAAGGCAGGTGTGAACGCACCCTTAACTAAGAAGCATGCATTAAAAAAAACAAAAAACATCCTGTAACAGTTCTGAAGATAAAGCAGCCAGGTATATATTGCACATAGTTGGTATAGAGTGGTGCAGGGATCATAAATATATCGATTAGATTTATGATTAGAACATTATAAAAGTAGGGTAGACGTGTGGAGATTATCCTGCTGAACAAAACGTGGATTTATCTAACAGGTTGGTTTTCCAAAGATCTTATTTTTTACAATATTCCAAAATCCTAAGGAGAAATCCAGTTGCTTTTATGTTGAGGGAACCAGCAGCTTCCTTCCGGGTTGGCCTACAAAAATACGTCATCCCTGCACCGCTCTATTTAACACCAAGGGGTAGAAATATAAGCATGATCATCAGGTCTAAATCACGAGGCCTTATTATATTTGGGGTTTCTTGTGTACCTGTTTGGCACAATTCCTCATGCGGGGCAGCAGGTAGATTTCCTCCAGCTCCTTCTGCCTCTCCTCCTCCTCCATCCTCCTCCTCTGCTCCTCGGGAATGATGTCGTCCCAACTCCTCTGACTGCGCTCAGAGTCCATGTCTAAATCCTCTTCATCCATCATGGAGAAGTTGGCCACCTGCACAGGTCAGGTCAGAAACAACGGTCAATGTCACAGTACTGAAGAACAGAGAATCACCATTTTTAAATAAATTGTACAACCACTTTCTATAAAAGATATGAACGATGTTTTCGTACCTTGAACTGAGACAGTAGCTCCTCTGCCACCGTGGAGGGTCCGGGGTCGTTATCCCTGGTCTCGGCTCTTTTCAGGATCTCGTCAATGTCCATTTCCTAAAGAGCAGAAGAGGCGATGACATGCTAGTAATATATTTACTGGAGAAAAGTACATATATAATTCATTATAAAACGGACAAGTCAAATCAAGCAATCTGATTGGTTCTTAGCCGTGATATAATGAGCGTATATCACGGGTAGAATTGTAGTTACTTTTCACAACAATTCAGTATCCCTCCGCGTCTGAGAAAAGCTACAACCGTTACAGCTGTTACATTACGTCCGTTACGAAACTAACCCAAAGCTTAAGATGGAAACATGTAAGGTTAACTTCGACCTCCGGGGTGGCCTTACTATGGAGGAGTGGATTGAGGACTGCCTATCTCCAGAAAGCACCTAAACGACCACATGCAGAGCTACGTGAAGAGCAGGTCGACCAACTGGAAAAGTAGCACCATTCAAAAGCTTTCTGATGCGGGTCTTGAAACAAAGCAGAGAAATTATGACCGTTAGTGGCCACAGGTGCGAAAGCTCTCTCCAGAGCTACTGGAAGCCCAATCTCGGGGACCGGAGAAAGTGGAGCAATATTCTCGCCACGACAAGCAACAGCCTAGAACAACCTCAACCTATACAAGTAACCACGTAAGCCATGCTACTGATGCTGGACAGTTTTTCAGTGGCTGCACAATAAACGGCAACATAGAAAAATGAATGTAAATAAATAGCCAAATAATGGATCAACGCTCTAATATGTTCGCTAGCTGTTAGTGTTGTTGCATAGCAACCACCTCGCACTATGTTTCGTGCAGAAGGCAACAGAGGGACTATTTTATATTGAACATCTTTATTTACTAATAAAAAAACTATTTAAATTAGAGTGTGTATTTTTCTTTCATATTGCCACACTTGGTAACCGTTTTATAGAAGCAATAGCTCACTTCAGGCCGTGATATATGCTCATTATATCACAGCTAAGGGGCTTCGCGGCGGGCCGAACCACGCCCCCTTGTTAATTTTCACTTTATTTTAATTTAAGAGGTCATGTATATTTAAGTTATATTTATTTTGATTTTTGAATGTTCCATTCAAAAATGTTATTAAAAAGGCATGTACACCCAGTGGTGTAGTCTATGTGATACGCTGGTATACGCCGTATACCCACTAGAAAATGCCAGTGATTTCCGTATACCCTCTTCAAAATGAGCGATGATACGTGACAACATCATTTTGTGACTGCGCTTTCACGCTTTCGCCTCTTCTGTGTTAATACTTTTGGACGTCTGGGGCTTCCGTCGCCTGTGGCCTGTTGCTACGCAACAGCAACACACTCTGTTCGGCTCTGACAAACCCCACGTTTCTCTAACGTTATCAGAATTTGATCCGTCCACCATTCAAGTTCGCGGAGCGCTAAACAGGAAGCAAACATGAAACGAAAACAGACAACAATATTTCAATGTTTTCCGAAGTTTTCCCCTATTACCACTACAGAAGAAGAGCCAGGTCAGGCGGTTGTCCTAAAGGTGACAGACAACGAGCCCGGCGCTACCGCAAATTTACCCGGTAAGTGAAATTAGCATGGTTATCATTAACGTAACTGTAGCTAACTTGCTAGCTAACTTGATCAACGTTAGTGTGGTGGATCAATGGAAGAGAAAGGGAGCGAGATACTGCGTGTGTGTGTGTGTGTCTGTGTGTGTGTGTGTGTGTGTGTGAGTGTGTTTGCAGTCATAAACAGAACACAATGTTTATATTATCTCCTTATTTCGGACACAGATGAGAGCTCCTGGCCAGCCTTGTGGACTAGAAAGTCAGGCTATGGAATTTAAGAACAGGCATCCTTGGTTAGAGTGGAGGGACAGAAAGTTAGGTAAATGTCAGCACACATGCAAAGGAAAGCTGATCCAAACAACAGAA
>NW_011333962.1:0-4759 GCF_000735185.1 Notothenia coriiceps
GCCTTGCAGGTGCACACGCCAGGACAGAGGACATCAGACTCCAGAGAAAACTTGCTCGAGTCCAAGTCCGAGTCATCATTACCTGTGTTCGAGTCTGAGTCCAAGTCCGAGTCACCCAAGGAGTGTCCGAGTCGAGTCCGAGTCATCATTATCTGTGTTCGAGTCCGAGTCATCATGCACGAGAATTCACGAGTCCAAATCCGAGTCGCGTCAATCAGTACGCGAGTCCGAGTCGAGTCACGAAAATCGGCACTCGAGTCCGAGTCCGAGTCCAGGACTCGAGTACTCCATCGCTCCAACCTCAACTTCTCCTGATTAAACTGCATGGCCAAAAGCTCCTTTTGCTGCTCGAAAGTCAAACCAGCTGTCTGAACCACTACCGGCACGACCCCTGCCGCACCAGACTCACTCTTCTGCAACACACACTGCTCAAACAAAAATGACACGATGACAGCTTTAATCTCATATTTCCGCTTGCTCCCTACAACAGCAATTTCATAATGCTCTTCTATTTCGAACAACTGCGCCTTCTGGCAATCATCTAAGAAAGACACTGAGGGCGCATCCACAAACGCAGACAAAGAAGCCATAATATATTGCCTATACCCAATCAGAAAGCAAAGTATTAAAATGTCAACACGCATGGGCAAAAGACAAATCCCAACAGAGAATTTTCCCCTAACTGCCTAACCAAAATCTTACTAATCTCACCTAGTCTTCATGTGGCTTGCGGCGGGTAATTACGCACTGGAACCGGGCGGAGTTATGGAGCGACCTGCAGGTAACACCAAAAAAATCACGCGGATGTGCCCCGAGACAGCTGTCCGAAAACAGCTGACACTAACCACGTCGCCACAACACTATGAAAAAAACAAAACAGATGCAACCCAAGGGGAAACGCCACTGAAGCCTAGCAGGGAAATCTCTTTACAAAAGCGTAACAAGCAGCAACATCTTACCTTCTGATTGGTACACAAAACCTGACGACACTAAAGCTTTCTGAAACCCAAAAAACATGATGTGTCCCCCAAATTGCAGCACCAAGCCAGCACACAGCTGGACCACATCAACAAATTAGCTGCTCGAATGACACCGTGTGCTCTGAGCACTAAACAAACTTTTAACCAAATAACCCGCCGGACGAGCCCCCATTTGTTATGACCGGCTCAAAAGGCCACAACAAAGAGGAGGCACAACAAAGAGGAGACACCATGTCGATGGTTAACAAAATATGTTTATTTAGGATAAACAAATCAAATCAAGTCAAAAACAGTCAAATATGAGGTGTGGATGTCAGTGATATCAGTAATGTAAATGCAGGGTGAGGATTGGATGGACATGTAGCTGTGTGAGAGTGTTGAAGTGCACAAAGTAAAGCAACGGAAGAAACTCATAATATACTCAACAAAACCGGGGTGTCTGCAGGGAGAAGCTGAGAGAACACAGAGAGGAGCAGAGCACCAGACCCAGGTGATCTGACTTACTGCAATCAATGCAATCACCAATCACCACAGCACAGCACAGCACAGACAGGACAGGACAGCCACCTCCTCTCTACTGATGAAACCACAGGGGCATCACAAGTACTTTTTACTCTTTAATACAACATTGCCTGTACTAGTGATATAATTTAATTAGCCTTGAGGCACATGAGGGATTTATAGGGGTTCAGAGGGAGAGAATAGTAACAGACCGGTGGTACCATAAAGCAGCATACAACAGAAATAAAGTGGATTTAATCAAGCATTGTGTGACTGCCGGTGAGGCCCAGTCCTTTAGCAAAGACATGAGCACACACTGCAACCTTGTTATAAGAGCTGATACCATGATTCAATTCAATTCAATTCAAAACCTTTATTTATTCAGGTGAAAACCCATTGAGATCATTGACCTCTTCTTCAATGGTGACCTGCTGAATGATGTCTTCTGATCTTAAGCAGAAACAGTGAAACAACCAATATTATCTGATTTCACATTACCAAAATGAGATGACTTCCTGCTAGTCTTTCTCATGTTTGATTGTAAACTAAATATTATGGAAGTATTTGGAATGTTGGTTAAAAAAAATTGAGGTTTCATAAACTGAACAACAATAATCGATTAGAAACATTAGTGGCAGATTGATCTATAATGAAAATAATTGGCAGTAGCTACAGCCCTAACTGTTTTAATAGCTGGTGTTTTCTAACATTGAACAGGCTGAATGTGTGTCTGAGTTAAAGATGTGAAAAGGAAGCCCTTAAAAGTCAATGAGCTCATCTTGAGAGAATTTTAGAGACCCAAGTGTTCATTAATCGGTGCTTTCTGAGACGTGCAGAGCGACAGTGGAAGTGGAAGTTAAGTGGGCTGATCAATAAAGAATAGATTGGAGAGTTATCGTGGGCAAAAATAAGTTTCAGGTAAAATGCTGTGTTCAATGCGGTCCCTTCACATTTAGGGCATCATTTAGTGGCACAGAAACAAACAGAACTTCTCAAAGGACAGTGGCGCTAATTGTGGTGTGAAAGTGACATTTAAAAAGGAACTTACTTTGACTTCTTCCTGCAGTTTCCCAAATCGAACTGTGCCTTTTAGAATCCTGCTGACGAATCCCTGTTTTTCCTGCTGAAGAAGCGAAGCCTGTGGAGGTGGAGAGGGAAGACGGGGGGTTACTGATCTAAGAGAGACACACGGGGGGACGCACAGTTGGATGAAGGATGTGAGGGATTAGGGGGAAAGGTGGACAAAGGAAAAGAAGACCGTTCAAACTATTGCGATATTACATTTTTTACCATTGCTAGGAAAAACATTTTTTTTTCTTGCTAAAGCCATTATCCAGAGTAACTTACAGTACATATTCTTCAATAGAGTGGTGATGGAATGACGTATTTTGGTAGGCCGACCTGGAAGTTAGCATGGCAAGAGTTCTCTTGACTAAAAGCAATGGGAATCTTTTAGCGGATTTTGGAATATTGCAGAAAATAAGATCTGTGGCAAACTAACCATTTATTGAAGCGTCAATGCAATCGCTAGATGTAGAAAGATATGTCGGTAACATAACTTATCCAACGCATCTAACTCAAAACATTGGAAAAAAAACATTGACAAGGGAAACACAAGTACTAAAATTCTCACTCATTTCCAGGCTTATTCCTAAACTGTAGACAAGCCTATGGGAGCAATTTATAGTTAAATATCTTGCCCAAGGATACATTGACATGCTGACTGTAGGATAGGGGATTCAACCACTGACCCTCTGATTGTCAGATCAAAGCATTTACCCCCGGAGCCAAAGCCCCTCCAGTCTGGAACATTAGGTGTGCAGACAAGACAAAAGAAAGATACCTCAATGGTGAATGATGCACAGATTGTGCCCTAATAAAAATAAATTGGTTCAGTAGAGAGCTAGCTTTATCCAATACATTTTATTTTTGACATTTATTGATAGTTAGCCTTAGTATTGATGGATTATTAGCAGGATTGCTTAAGGCAAAACCTAAATCAAAAATAAATAGGTTTTTTGTATTGCACCTACAAGATGATGAGCTAAGTGTCTTTAATATTACCATAAATACAATTATCCTTGAGGTCACTGCAATTGCGATTAAATTGATTGGCCCATCATCTTTTAATCTGCTCATAAAAACCTCTCTACTGCTCTACTGACAACACAGCAGATAGCCGATCATAAGAGTACCTTCACTGACAGCAGGCATGCGCGCACACACACACACACACACACACACACACACACACACACACACACACACACACACACACACACACACACACACACACACACACACACCGTTATGGTCATCCTTTTCTCTTCCTGATGAATCGGCTCTTGTTAGCTTAGACGTGCTACCTCTCAAATGGAGTCAGTCTGACCTTCCACACAAGATGGGCTCTTGTTTATTCCCTGAAAAGCCAGCTTTGGCAAACTCCCTGAATCTATTAACATTTACCGGAAACACTCTCTCTGGTCCCCTGACACCCACTGAGCCAAACACATACTTTACAGTTCTATTTGTTTCACATTACCTTTATTGCTGTTTTTATATTAACTAACATTGCGGATCACCTCTTCTACCATGTTTACATTTTAAATACAATTAACTAATGTAGTCAGGTATCAATAGGCGCTTTCACACCGCAGTACTTTTTCCTCAAAGGTTCATCAGAACTCTTTAGTTCTCATGAACTAAGTACAGATCGCGTTCACACCGGAATAAGTCCCTGAGGGAGGATTAGGCAAATGAAGCCACTGACGTCTCTTCTTCTTCTTCTTCTTTACTGGCAGACCGCAAACAACTTCACGGCGTATACTGCCGCCCGAAGTCCCTGGCCGGAAGTCCCCGGCCGGAAGTCGCGGAGTTAGGGACTGGCTTCAGTAGAAGCTGCTGGGACTCCCAGCAGCTTCTACTGAAGCCTCCGAGTAAATCGCCAGAACACGACACCTCCTCATCTCCACCGCTCCCATGTTTTCTTTTGTGTTGCCATAAGTTATTCTCTCTCCGTTGGTGTGCAGGGCTAATGCTAATAATGCTAATGCCAGCAAATAAAATGGCGGCTTCACAAAGCTTTTCAGAGTTTTACGGGGCATGGTTTGAAATTCGCCCAGCCAATCAGAAATTGGTACTTTTTTCTCCCCAGGAAAGTACCACCTCTCTAGCAGGGACTAACAATGGAGGTAAAAGTTCTCAGAACTAAGTTCTCTTTTTGGTGTGAACGCAAAATTCCAGGCACTAACGGAACTAAACGGGAAAAGTACGGGTAA
>NW_011333963.1:0-5337 GCF_000735185.1 Notothenia coriiceps
TGCCGATTTGACGTCAGATCGGCAGCAAATCTGTATCCGCTTGTTGTACCCCTGTTTTTAAAAGATTTGGGTACGGAGGAAAAGAGAGTTATTTTACTTTACTAGGCATTAATCCGGACCATTGACCTTGTATACAATTCACAAGTGGACCTTTAACAAAAAAGTACCCCTGCCCTAAACCTCCAGGGTGTACACAGTTTAATACTGGCAACTTCTAATTGTGGGAAATACGAAAACGTCTTATAAAGAGACGTGCCATAGAACATGTTGGGGGGGGGGCTGGAGCCGTCCAATTCCAGTTTTGGAAAGTCTGCCGTGGTTCCATTCCATTTCATAGAGCTGTTTGACGCTCAGCCTAACCTTGTCGCACTGCCACTCCAACATCCAATCACAGGGCTTGATGACTAATCACGGGGTTTGTAAAGCAAGGCGGATGTTGTAGTCCCAAACGATAGCTGGGGATTCTGGCTAGTGTAGTGTCTTCGGAAACTGTAGTGTCTAAACTCCGAAAAAACTATTTGTTTCTCTGAATCGAAGGTTAAAAACACAAAAACATTAAACCAATCAATATTGTGTAATTAACAAGGATAAACTGATGTTTTTTAGTGGATGAGTAATGCAGATATCACTGTGTAATCATTTGACAGTGAGGGGAATATATCCGGTTTTATTATGAAAACTTTGAGACCGGAAAAACTGTTTTCACCCACGCTAACTTTACATGGAAGCTGCATACACCTTATCCTGGCGAGACCTCAAATCATCTTTGTAATATCTATCAAACTATAGATCCTAAATATCGACTGGACGTGGATTCTAAGAGTACAATATACACTTCTCGCCAGAAATCTGATCAAAAAGTATTTTAATGGCCAAACTATTCCACAATTTAGGATTTTCCAGAGAGGGTTATTTGTGAATAAACGTCCCTCCGGAGAATTTGCAATGAACGGGCCGGGAGCATGTTGTTTCTTACACGACCACTAGAGCACCTCTAGTGGTCGTGTAAGAAACAACATACACTTTTAAAACGTGTCTCTGGGTCGTAATAAGGGCATGAACAATCGGCCTATATGGTCGTTTTTTGTAGGAGGACAGGCTGTCCAGGAATGAGTCCTAAACCCAGAAAATGTTTAGCCATTTAGCACTTCTGGGCTCCCTTGTCTCAAAGTTAAAAAAAAATTGAAAGTGTTTGTGGCTAGATTACTGAATTCAAGTCTGTGGTTAAAACCAACTGAAACGTTTTCAATCTTTTGTGTGACGACATAAAACATGTCAGTAAATTTCCCACTGGTGAATATCACAAGCCTCTATGTGTCTTAATAACGGCGACTGCTATTGATTGTCTAAATGAGACCGAACATCAGTCCGCCTTTAGCTTAGCTTTGTGGACGTGAGTCATGAGACTGTGATGTAGTTCATTTCAATCATTTCCTGGTTTAAAGACTCATTCCTGTCAGCCATCAGTCAGGGTTTGTAAAACCTTCCTCTGGGCGGAGGGCAGACTGAACGTTAGCTTGCAAATGCTAGTAGATACAGTATATCAATACATAGACGTATTTGACACAATGTCACAATTACTTCTTCACATTACCAAATGTAAATTCTAGCCATATCTTATGCATTGCACCTGTCATTTGAGATAGCAGGAAATAGTTTCCTTTCTAATATTGTCTGTATAACCTCTGACAAGAGATATCTTTACCTGCAACTTCAACTTGAGCCTACAGACGGAGAGACCATTACCTTTGTTCGACTTCCTCTTCTTAGTGTTTGATAAATCTGCGTGGCAGGATGATCTTGACCTCTTCATTCAGAGAGAGTCCATAGCGGAGCAGACAGAAAGACGACTCTGCAAATACTCCCAGGTCTGCAGACTGCTGCACTCAGAGGATACGCTCGGTGCTTCTTTAAGACGGTTTTCATCACTTAAACACATTTAGCCTGCGTGAGAAAAATGCACAGTCCTTGGAACCTTGGGACTTTCTATATATTTAGTCAAGTTTAATAAAGTTTCAAATGAACAATATCTTGTAAAACAAAAAAAGACAAATCTAATTCCATTTGAGATATAATCCAGTAAATGGAAATGGGGAAAATGAACAAAGATGGAAAGAGAGAGGCGTTGATAAAGTATCTGTGTACACATGTTAACATTCCTCCCACTTCCTGTCCACTTGAAGGAGACAGGAGAGACAACTGACGACCTCTGAGAGGTTAATGTCTGCTGAACAATGATCATGCATGTCTGTGTGTGAGAGAGTGTGTGCGTGAGCGTTATATGTGTGTGAGTGGGTCAGTGTAAGTGGTGAATCTGGCTGAGTAAACTAAACACTGAGAGAGGCACTCAAAGAGCCATCAGAGCTTTTTGTCCTGCTGACAAGAGCTCTTCGTGGAGACAGACATCCATCCAGAACAACCTTTACAAAGCCAAGCAGTTACACCTCCAACAGCAGAAATCTGCAGCGCCGTTCAAAACAAACTCCGTTCATATGCGTTAACGCTGAATTTCCACATTGAGATCAATTGTAATCTCCCAACTAGCTCCAAACTGAACATATTGGTTCCCCTTCACTGGTTGCTTTTTAGGAAGCCATAAGCAGCCACTTTTTTTTTTATAAGCATGTTTGTTACACAGGGATAAGCGTATACAGAGAGGTTTAAATGTTAGCAACACACTAAAAGTTGCAAATTAATATGAAGTTAAAACAATATTATTCAAATTCAAGCAAATAAAGGTTGAATGACAAAAAAGGGGTCAATCTAAATAGAACGAGCATCCGCTGTATTGAGTTTGTAACGTGCTGGAAAAAATATATAAATATATATATATTTCTGAAAGCTGAAGGTCACATTTCAAAATATATATATAAGTGTACTTTGCATATAATATTACATCTTCGATCGTGACGTTTTATAACAGCAGGAGTGGACCTGGTACCAGATTCCTGGGCGTCATATTGAATCATTCATTGAAGGGGCCATCATCAGGACTCCTGTGTGAATCTAAATGTAAAATAGGAAGAACATGAATATTGGATTGCTGATAAACATGCTCATTCTCTGCTTGTCCTATACTTTACATTTGGAACATGTCATGATGAACATAATTGTACCTCTCTAGACTCTAATTAAATGTTTAGCAAATGTTTAACTTTATGATTAAAAGATCAATATTGACTTGAATTTTTACTTGACAAGGCAAACTTTTTTGATCCTGATCAAAACAAGAGAGAAATAATGATGTTGATGAATAATAGTCGAAAGTGATTTGATTAATGTATTCTGTCAAAAAGGGAAACATGTACTTACATGTTTTTGGACATGGACATAACAATAACATAAGGGAGATGACATTCCCATCTCAATACAATAAGTGTGAGAGCACTCATTAGACAAAAACAGAAGAACAAAACAAGACAACAAATGAATACATAAATATAAATAGAAACAACAGTCAATAGGATCGCTTCAACATGTCATTAGTTGACAGCCCAATACAACCCTAAAACCCCACACATGACATACCCAGCATGTGTATTGTTACTTACAATCCAACTCCTCGTTAGAGCTGATTGTTTTCCATAATATGATGTGTTGAGCCACTTTTTGATTTTTTGTGGCAATAATCTTTTCCAAAAGAAACGGTATTTTCAATCTACTTTTCAAACACCATACATTCTGATTTCTCCTTGATTAAGTTTAAAAATAAGTATGTTAACATGTACTTTGGTTATTTGGTTCCCTCTGCAGGGCAGCAGGCGTCAGTGCTCGAGACACAATAATGAAAACTTGAAACTTGAATCAAGTTTTTGACTGGTCCCACTGATAGATTTGCAACATTTTCACACAACACACAGTATTTGATTCATGCAAAACATTAATATTAAAAATACTGAACTTCAACTTGACAACGTCATCCATAAAAACACTAAATTAATGTTACAAAGACTACAGTAAAACCATTTTGAACATTACGGAAAATCTGATACAAACATAGCAAACCAACTCAAACACAACGAGGAAAGATATCTCATCTCATCTCTCACCACTGTGATGGAAAACCTCTCTCAAACCTGTATACACTCACATCTCCTTCAGACCCTTACAATGGACTTCATATTCCAATAGAACATGGGGAAAAAGGCTCCATAATCCAAACCAATAATCATTCCAGAACAAAACGTGTAATTACATCCTCTGCATATCTAGGAATACTAACATAAGTATAAAGAGTACAAGCTCATTTACAGAAAACACATCTCAGCACAAAATGCACATAATGGGATTCATGGGATCAGACATGTAGTCAATTTAGGTAACATATCTGTGTATGATTTATGTATGTGCTTATTTACAAACTGAATAGAATAGTACAACTAAACCAAACCCATCCTGCAAAGCCACATGCTGTCCCCTGTGACTTGTCTGCAAATTCTTATAGCCTATATAGGGTAATCTCTAAAATAGGCGTATTATCCCTGCTGCCAGTCTTTGTTGCTAGGCGAATCACACCCTGGAGGCAGGTTTCCATGAGATTTGGAGGCAAATTGTGTATTTCCCAAAATGTCAAACTGATACTTAACACATTGTAGTGGGAGCCTGGCCCTGCCTGAAACATCTGGACAACCTCTATGGCTGTAGCAGGGGACCGTATCCATCCAGGATGTCCTTCAGGGGGATTTGTTAGCAGTGTAACTTACAATGGAGGTCAGCAGTTGTATAGCAGCCTGTGGCCCGGACACACAGGGGAGCTGGCAGGAAGCTGGCAGAGCATGGAGAGGAAGAGCTCTCGGAGAGAAGAATAGCAGAGGGACAGTCCAGAGCCCTCGCTGCAGTGACCCATCCTCTTTCAAAGGGGACACAATCATGATTATCATCAGACAATCATAAGGGTTAGCGTTTGGTGATATGAAACACTAACAGACCTGCAATAAACATGGCTAAGTTAACAACTAACTAACATGGCTAAGTTAACAACTAACTAACATGGCTCAGAGACTGCACCGACCTCACCACCTTCAAAAAACTCACAAAAACTCACCTCTTCAATCTGGCTTTTCATGTGTGATTGTTTTTGTATTATTTGACTTTAACTTTAACTATATATTTATTTGTTGTTCCTTTCTTCTCTTTTCTTTTTTCTTCACTATTATCGGTAAAGCGTCTTTGAGCACCTGTAAAAGCGCTAACAAATTAAATCTATTATTATTTATTATTATTAGATTGTCTTTGAGAACTGCTCACCTGTGGAGATTGCAGTGGCAAAGTGTTCCTGTGTAGCTGGAACAGCACTCTGCAACCACAATGTTGCACTGCTGTTCCAGACCGCACACT
>NW_011333964.1:0-3651 GCF_000735185.1 Notothenia coriiceps
ATGTCTGGTAGTCATGAGTCCGCAGTTGGATGCTTAAGGGCGGACGATAAAGCACCACAAAATCCACCCCCCTTTTAGGGTTTCCAGGGGCACGAGGTTCTTGAGGGTGTGATCTTCTGGGTTTAGTTTTAATGGATAATTTTGGATGCAAATGGTCCATCGTACTATGGGTCTCTGAAACCATCAGACTTTTACCACACTGTTAGCAGAGTTTAATCCGATTTTTAGCACTCTTTTCCCCGCCGAAACTAGTTTAAATCACCGTTGTCAGTATTGTGGGGATTTAGGAATGTACCTGTGTGTGCTGCAGAGCTTCCCTGCACTTTAAATCCATTGATTTGCCTTTTTTTATTGTATTTGTTACTGTTAATGCACTGTGCTCCCTTGGATGATTCGCCCTCCTGTGGGGACACATAAGAACTGCACACAAATCACTTTGTGCTTTTTAAACGGTTTAAAATACTTTTTTCACTTTAAAAAAAATGCTTTCCACCCTGGAAATGATTTCTAATCATCATTACCGTTTAGATTGTGCTATTTCAGATGAAATAGCATAATCTGAATGACCATTTTTTATTGTAAAATGAATTTAAACAATGCCTGCGACCTTTGCAAATAATATACCCATGTTTGGAAGACTATTTCCGGCTATAAAGGGCTAAAGTGAAAGTAAAAGGGCTAAAGTGAAAGTAAAAGTGATAAAGTGAAATTAAAAAAGTGAAAAGTGGTCTCAATGTTTTTTTATTTAAACATTTTCATGATTACAACATTTTACATTTCCACAGTCAGGCGTGTTAGTATGACTTTACACCAGGGAAACCGATGGGTGTAAGCGGCCCTTGCATCATAATTCCGTCTCATATGAATTACTCCAGCAGCTGCACTGTGCATCTCCACGCTATGGGCAGCAGCTGTAGATTCCCGGAACAGTGAACGAATTTGCAACGCTTTCAGGATACCCGGTGCCTTCGCATAGTGCTGATCAGCGGTCGATACATGACGACACATGTACCTGGAGAGAATCGACTGGCTCTCAGGACCTTGGTGGTGCTTAATCTGTAGAGACAAAGCCGCATTAGTTTATACAACACTCCAACAAAAACAGAACATAGTGTGTTTTTAACTCACATTGTCAGCCAGTGAAGTGCGAAGCTTTGTGTAAGATATTGAACCGCGCAGCCCAATATCCTGCCATGCTTTTTGCAAGTCTCTGTGCAGGTTATTGCGAGGAAGACACCCTCTTGTACACAGCAGGAAGTGGTTTTGTCGACCAGGCAATATTTTTTTTTAATATCCATCCAACGTTTGATCCAGCTAAACTCATTATGAGCAAGCGCTATTCCAGCTGCCCCAAATGTAGTTGCAGTTTTGTGATTGAGGACCTGAATCAAATAGCCATGAGCGGATCCCCTCCTCTCCGCTTGAAGGACTTCATTCTCAGTCATGTTTGTGTAAACACCAGGCCGATGCCCAAACATGAGACTCCAATACAGGGTTAAATAGCCGTAAAAAAGAAATTTGGATGAGGAGCATGTAGTGTGTTCCAAGATGTCAAGCAATTGCGGGATCCGTGTTGCAGCGGCCGCCTTGGCGCGTAGGAGATCACCCTGACTTGGAAGGTGGTCGAGTTTTTCAGCTTTAATCTTGAACTGGTGAAGAGCAACATCCTTTTTCATGTGTTTGATGAGAGATTTAACCTCTCTCACTATACGGACAACATCAGCTTGTTTTAGCCGGCATGCTAGCGGCTTTGACTCTGAGAAGTACCGGAGAAAGTAGTGTACATTGTTCAGAAACACAAACGCTGTTGTGATAGCTCCACAGGATTGTGAAACATGATTTGTCCACGAATGGATCTTTTGCACGTTGTTTATTAACTGCCAGTCGGAGAGATGGCTGGCGTCATGCGACATATATTCAAGAAAGCTTTTAATTCGCTTTACCTTGTAAAAAACATTTTTTTTAATGTTCAGACTGGGAGACATACCTGTACAGTAATTGATGTACATATGTAGGTATGACTCTATGCTTTTTGGAAATGAAAATGCAGTCGGTTGGGGCGTCGGATTTGCTTTCACTTCAGCGGGGCTTTGTGTGCAAAAGCCCGCAAAAGGAATGCTTGTGTTGGCCTCTCCATCCACAGGAAAATGTGGGCTGACAGACGGAGGCTCCAAGGGGCTTACATTTGATCCGTTAATGTCCAAAGATGTGACCATTGGAATGGAGGGTTGTCTCTCGCGTAGCTGTCTTAATAGCTGCAATGTCACATTATACTTTAAACTTGCCAACAACTGCTGTTTCTCATGATGCGATAACTTACGGTGTTGAAGCGTTAGGTGTCGGTCGAGCCGAGCGTGAACATAGTTGCAGCAAGGAATTGGACAAGGTGATTTGCGAATATTCACAAGGCCATGTGACATTTTCAGCAGGATAGCTCTTTCCTCCAGATGCCGGACATCATTAAGGCCCCTAAGGTGCTTGTTCAAAGCCCGATAGAACCCTTTGCAGATCGGGCATTCAGACGACATGATTACTGGAACAGCCAGTCAAAAAAACTCAAGAGAAAAGGCCGAAAATTGCGTTTTCTGTGGCCGCAAAAAAAAAACAGCCGCCTGCTCTACATGGCTGATCTGCACTCTGATTAACTCTGTACCACAGGTGATGCTAGTCACTGCTGATTAGCTGATTGGCAGCACGTACGACTCTGAAAGGCGGGAAAAAGCGGTTTGAATAGAGGCGTGGAGCGCACCCTGAGGATAGGCTGTTTCATCTCGCTTTAGGACCCAGGAAAGGAGCTGGAGTCCTGGGTACATGAGTGTTAAAAGTGCATTAAACTGTTTTAAACCAACAGCCGCTGATGTGGACGGAAGTCTGTCCATTTCGTTAACATTTGACACACGAAATGGATGGAAATCTGTCCGCTTCGTTAATATTTTAATCACGAAATGGACGGAAATATGTCCACTTCGTTAACATTTGAATCACCAAATGGACAGATTCACAGGCACACGCAGGCAGAGATCCAGGGTGATGCACATGGCTTTTCTACCCAGCAATAAGTCTCTGAAAGGCGGGGAAGGTCTTCCTGCTGAAGTGGACGGAAGTCTGTCCATTTCGTTAACATGTGACTCACGTAATATGTCGATTTCGTGGAAAATGAAGCCATTCCGTTAACATTTGACTCACAAAATGAACAGACTCCCAAGACACACACATGCAGAGATCCAGGGTGATGCACATGGCTTTTCTACCCAGCAATAAGTCTCTGAAAGGCGGGGGAAAGTGGTGTGAATAGAGGCAGAGCGCAGCAGGCAGAGCGCAGCAGCAGCCAGAGAGGAGCGGCTCTGCGAGACCCCCCCCACAGAGCGCACCCAGAGGACAGGCTGCGTCACCTCACTTTATAATTCAGGAAAGGAGCTGGAATCCTGGGTACATGAGTGTTAAAAGTGCATTAAACTGTTATAATCCAACAGCCGCTGATGTGGACGGAAGACTGTCCATTTCGTTAACATTTGACTCACGAAATGGACGGACATCTGTCCGTTTCGTTAACATTTGACTCACGAAATGGACAAGGAGGTAAAAACAGCGGAGTCGCTGCTGTTAGGGTCTCAGACTCACAGGCACACACACATGCAGAGGTCCAGGGTG
>NW_011333965.1:0-2434 GCF_000735185.1 Notothenia coriiceps
TATGCATGCTTCTATGTAACATTAAGCTGTCTTTGGCTCTTTTTCTGCTGTAACAACGTACATTTCCCCTCTGAGGGACTAATAAAGGTATTTTGATTCTGATCTGATCCGATATAAAAAACATGTCTATGAAGTGTTTTGCTCAAAATACCAAACAGATCACCCATTCTAGCCATGCCTCATACCCCTCTATTTCAACCCTGTTACAAAAGTACCGATACATGAGAGTAACACACTTCGGGGCAAAATTTACAGCTCCGCCCACTTTTGGGGGACAACAAAGCTGTCATTTGAATGGCGGTCAATACAAATTCTGAAGTTTTAGCCAATCCGATCAGAAATGTAAGATAACCATGTTTTTTTGGATCTTCCGTAATTTTCACCCGGAAGTGTAGGTGTTACTCTCATCTATGATGGTATAAAGCTTTTAAAAAAAGAGGGGGCAGGAGCTTATGCCTGCTCATGCGGGAGATTCTACTGGCAGATTGTCAGCTAAACACTGCTTTGATTAAACGCCATATCATGTTCAAAACCGCATCAAGGATTATTTCTGAAACAGTATGGAGCTCGAATGCTTTTTCTCTTGCGGGTTTACCTGAAGGTGAGTTCCTTTTTTTATCCTGATTTTGTACACATACTCTCTCCAGTACAGGTTAGCTCTGAGTGTTAGCAATGCTAATGTAAACAAAGACCATATTACGTCCAAAACAGTCGGGCATTGTTTCTGATAGCAACGTTTCTGATAGGACCGTGGGTGTAAAGCAAGCCCACATTTCCGATATTACGTCATATCGGCAGCAAATCTGGATCAGCTCTGTTGTTGTAAAAAAAAACGTTTTTAGAGATTTGCGCACGGAGGAAAAGAGAGAGGGTTGTATTTTCTGACACTTTGTGAGTTCCCTGGCACACCGGGGACACATATTTATGTATAAAAGACATCAAAAAGTGAATTTTGCATAATAGGTCCCCTTTAACTTAAATAAACAACTTTAATCTCTCTTAGGTCGCATTCACACCAGCCTTGTTTAGTCCGGTTTAATCGAACCCTGGTGCGGTTCGTTTGGGTTGGTGTGAACACATTCCGAGACCTCTGAAGTGAACTAAACAACCGGACTCTGGTCCGCTTAAAAAAGGTGGTCTCGGACCGCTTGCAAGTGAACTCTGGAGCGGTTCATCGCTGTGAACGCAGTCCGCACCAAAACATAGGAAGCGTAGTATTTACGAGTCACAAGAACGCGGATATCTTCAAAATCTTTAGCGAAAGAGTGAAGCAGATTGAAGTGTTGAGTAAAGTAAAAATGCTCCGTCAACTATACATACAATTCAGAGCCACCTGTCGTCGGTGAAACCTCCTCCTTACTGTAGAACGTCTCTCATTATATTGTGTTATAATGTTTTTAATGCACGTTGTTCAATTATATAATCATATTACCGGTTTGAGTCTCGGAACGACCAAGTGACTACCGAGATGTCCCTGAGCAAGGTGCTGTCCCTACACTGCTCCCCGAGCGCCGACCTAATGGCTGCTCACTGCTCCTAACACATGTCCGGCAGTGGCTGAGTCAGTAGGGGCTTGGACTGGGAGCTGTAGGGTCGCCGGTTCAAGTCTCCGACCAGACCTAAAATATGGAGTGTGGACTGCTACTTGGAGAGGTCCCAGTTCACCTCCTGCCCTGCCGTGTTGCCCTTGAGTACCGGACATCCCCCTTCCCCCCTCACTCCCATTGCTCCCCCGCTGTACAATAGCTGCCCACTGCTCCTATTACCAGACTCCTGGTAATAGGATGGGTTAAAAGCAGAGAACACATTTCCCTGTGTGTGCCGTGTGCTCTGCATGTGTGACCATTAAAGAGGGTTTCATCCCTCCCAATTTGTGTTTAATGTAGTGTTATAGCTCTAAGAATATGTCCACCTCCTGGGGTAAATACTGTATGCCCTAATTTTTAATATTGTATCAGTTAAACATCGAGAACAGGCACATACAGAAAATACAAAAAAAAAGGATTCAATGGATTTACATTATCTTGACATTACTTTGATTAGTTGTATCAGAAAGAGATCCTCACCGGTCTTGGTGATGTAGAGCGGCAGCCAGAAGAGGAAGGTGTAGCTGACCAGCTTTGCAAACAGCAGACACAGAGAGAACTCGATCACTCCCTGCAGAGACAAAGAGCACACACTAATAAAAGTTGTTTGGAAAAGTTGATTTATTGTGACTGAATGATAACTGTCACTATCAGTAAAAACATCCCACCGTAGCGACCTTGACCTGCTGGACCAGTCTCATACAGATACATCTGGCAGCATATGTTTCCACGAGACATAAAGGGTTACTTTAACAATGCATTCTATTACTAGTAACCTGTAAACATTTATATAGTAAAGTGTGTGTGTGTGTGTGTGTGTGTGTGTGTGTGTGTGTGTGTGTGTGTGT
>NW_011333966.1:0-4973 GCF_000735185.1 Notothenia coriiceps
AATGTGGTTTTCAGAAGTCAAATCAGCCCTGGAGCTTTTGTCTGATCAAACGTTAATAGTACATTACATTACATGTTACTTGTTAGACGCTTTTATCCAAAATGACTTATATACTCAATACTGTGGACAATCCCCACAGGAGCAATTTGGGGTGAAGTGTCTCAGGGACACAGCGACATGCTGACTGCAGTGGGGTTTGAACCAGTGATCACCTGATCCGATCACCTACGCACTACCTACTACACCACACGCCTAGTACTGTAATTAGTAGGGTGTAACCAGATAGTATACTGTGAAGGCATTTACTTTACCTGGAGGATCGGAGGCTAGTGCAATACTGTGCTTGTTGGCAGCTTAAAAACACAGGATTTAAGGGATGTCTGGTACAACAAAAGATCAGGGAAGTTTAAAATAAGAAGAACTTGATATTTTAAAGTTTGTTTAAGTGTTTCTACATTTGTTGTTGCTGCTCCTATAAATATTAAAGCTATAGTTCATGCTATTTTATATTAACTTATATTGCAACATTTGGGTAATTGCATTATTGTATGTGCTGGTACATCTTAAAAAAAATGAATGGATTTCTTGGCTTTCTGCAAAGTTGCTAGATAACCTGGATCAGGATATTTTGGGGAGGCTTTTCTTCTGCCACATTTACTGCGATCATGTGTTGCATTAGTCCAACTTTTGAAAAAGCAAATAAAAAACTGTTTTGGCATCTAAGTAGGTGAAAATACATGTTCTACAGACAAAAACATGCAAAACTTCTGATTAAGTGCAGTGATATACAGCATAGCCATGTACGTGCCACATCAGGTATTTTTTTTTTTTTAAAGATGACTTGCTATAACTGGACGAGTGGTTAATCTGTCTTGAAAACATTTTAAAAGTCATCTATTAACGTACATCTCTTTAAAATGTCACATTCAAATGTAATGAATGGTTGGACTGGTTGGACTCTGTTCTTCTTTTTTATGTGGCCCGCAAGAGCTTGCAAAGAATATAATATACAATAAAATTGATGTAATTGTTGAGTATTTGCTTTCAATTATGTGCCCTCGACTTCTGCTTTCAGACGTAGTTATTTATGGAGTTATTACCAGAACTGATAATAATCCAATGCAGAGCCAATAATGTAATGTAATATATTATTTAATATATATTATACATGTATATTTATATAGTCTTCAAGTTACAACCGGCCCTTTGAGTGCAACCATAATGCTAATGTGGCCCGCAATGAAATTTAGTTTGACACCCCTGCAGTAGATGATTCACAGGTAGGGTTTTTTGACCTCTGCCACATATTCCAGAGTTGGTGGAGTAGCCTTGTTATATTTTTTTTGACCAAGCCTCCTGTAATAACAAATATTGCGTAGGTCGCTCTAGCACCTACTGTAAATCTGATCACCTGTGTGCTTCTCAGCTCGTAACAACATGACAGAGTTTTGGAAAGAGCACTCGAAGGATGCCACAGTGGAGGAGATGATGCTGGACTCTCGTGCCAAGGAGCTGACTCAGCATGAGCTGCCGGAGATCCTGTCGCTGCTGCCCTGCCTGACCGGATCCAGAGTGCTGGAGCTGGGAGCTGGCATCGGGTGAGAACACAGCTGCATTACGGCTGTTAGTAGAAGTGGATGTGTGTGAGGGGGGCTTTCAGGATCTATATGTAATTTATGCCTGTCAACAAAGGTTACGTTCAAATTCATGTGACTAGATTTATTTTGTGTTAAAAAATAAACTTAAAGGTCACCTATTATGCAAAATACACTTTTTCCTGTCTTTTATACACAAACATGTGTCCCCTCTGTGTGAAGAGATTCTGAAAGTTTCCGGAAAAAATATTTACTCCCTTTTTCTCCTGATCCATTTATATAAAAATCCGTCTGAAAATGAGCCGATCAGATTTTGGCCACTTTATGATGTCATAATCATGATGATTTTTTTGGCTTGTGTAACCATTAGCCAATAACCAACCAAGGTAACCCCCCTCCCACCTTATCAACTGAATCTCCTCCTAGGCAAGGCAAGTTTATTTATATAGCACCTTTCAACACAAGGCAATTCAAGGTGCTTTACAAAAATGAAAGATATTCAGACAAAGGCATTTAAAAACAGTCATTAAAAAGAAAAGATAATAAAAGAAACATTAAAAGAAAAAATACATGAATAAAAAGTTACAGTTTAGTTTAAGATATGAATAGTTCACACAGAAGTTCCACTTTACTGATGAACACAATGGCTCAGCTTCAATTAAAAGCAGCGACAAAAAGAGAAGTCTTCAGCCTGGATTTAAAAGTAGTCAGAGTTGCAGCGGACCTGCAGGTTTCTGGGAGTTTGTTGATGAAAGTCCCACCCGGTTTTCCAGTCAGTCTAGTAATATATGTTATGGTCAACAGTGTCAAACGCAGCACTGAGATCTAATAATACTAACACTGAAGTTCTGCCACTGTCTGTGTTTAAGTGGGTGTCATTGAAGACCTTTACAAGAGCAGTCTCAGTGCTGTGGTTTGGACGAAATCAACAGTTATTTAAATGCAAGAAATTACTCAACTGTTGAAAAACTACTTTTTCAATGATTTTACCTAGAAATGGGAGGTTTGATATGGGCCTGTAATTGTTCATTACTGAAGCGTCTAGATCAGTGGTCACCAACCTTTTTAAGCCCAAGATCACCGACCTCGGCCTAGATTAAAGGCGAGATCTACCTATTGCAGAATTGAGTGAAAAAGACGGCCCAGACAGTGCTTCCAATTTGAGGCCTTTTATATAGGCTAATTGCATCTGAATTACTGTTACAATGAAGGCTCCATAATCAGCTCACGGCATATAGGCAGGGGTAAAGTGCTATTGGGGGGCGGACCTCACCTCCTCTAGGGGGATCCTCACCTCCTCTAGGGGGGTCCGCGGGGATGCTCCCCCGGAAAGATTTCTTTTTAAATATTGAAGTTGAAAGCATCAATCTGGTGCACTTTGAGAGCAACATGAAGAGATCTATGGATACCTCTCTCAGCACCCATATGAAACAGAACTGTAAACAGATTTTTCTTTTTCTTTATGGATATTTTACAAATCACTCTCCTTTTAAACTGTATTCTTGTTTTACTGCCATATACAGTAGTAGGCTATTTCATACCTGTTTTTCATTTATTCTCTTATTGTTTGTATAACTATAATGATCATATGAAGGTGTGCCGCGGAAATAATCTTTGTGACAAAACCGTTCTCAACACTCAGAGTCCTTTAGCTCACCTGAGCCCCTCAGTCTGACAGGAGAGGACTCTCCTCCAGATTGTTGTGGAAACAGCTCCTTATGTCCGTTAGTGCAGTTAGCTAACCAGATATTAACATCAAGGTCCCCGCTAGCACCGGTCCCTCTCTCTCCCACTCTCCCCTCTCTCTCTCCCTCTCTCCCTCTCTCTCTCCCACACTAAATGCGCTATTGCCACACACACACACACAGAGCCGAGCTTGAATGACACAAGCACACGTGTATTTCCATGCAACTCTCTGATTGGTGTGGTGTCTTGCCTCTGTTGCGTTCACTGAACACGGGAAATTACAGTCCTGCCGTTGTCTCTTGTGTCATGATGAGGTTCACGTAAAGCACGGTTAATGTATTATATTATTGAGGTGTCTCAAATATACGTCTATCAAGTGGCACCTGCTAACGGGGTGGTGGATGATAGGTTTACATCTAAAAACGTATTTTTCGAACATTATTATTTTTATTTTATTTTTATTTCTTTTGTTACTTTTTTTTTTAACGGTCCGCGATCTACCCGCACCACACTCGCGAGGTCGATCGCGATCGACTGGTTGGCGACCACTGGTCTAGATTATGCTTTTTCAGAGCGGTTTAATGAGTGCAGTTTTCAGGGCCTGTGGAAAAACACCTGAGTGAAGAGACTTGTTTACTATATGAAGTAGATCTGAGGCCATGCAAGGAAAAACATTTTTGAAAAACCTTGTTGGAATAATATCAAGGCAGCAGGAGGAGGATTCCAGAATTTGAATAATGTACTCTAAGTTTTTATCATTAATCTGATGGAATTGTGTCATGGTGTTTGAATTGATTTTAAGTGGACACAGGGACAAAACATTTGCTGTACCTGATGCAGAGGCACTAACTGCTTGTCTGATTTTCTGAATTTTGTCAGTGAAGAAGGAGGCAAAGTCATTGCACGCCCTGGTTGATAGAAATTCAGAGGCTACTGACACTGGGGGGTTAGTTAGTCTGTCGATGGTAGCCAACAAGGCACGTGCGTTGTTTTTGTTTTTGGTAATGATATCAGAGAAGAAAGACTGTCGGGCAAATTTCAATTCCAAATTATATAGGCCAAGTCTCTCTTTATAGATTTCAAAGTGCACCTGGAGATTTGTTTTTCGCCACCTGCGTTCAGCTTTTCGACACTCCTTTTTTTCTCTGTTCTCACGGTCATGGCCTTTCTCCATGGAGATATTTTCTTCCCAGTCACTTCCTTTACCTTAGTTGGAGCAATGGCATCTATAACATTTTTTATTTTTGAATTAAAATGATCATTTACTGAGATGTTAGCAGGGGCAAGTGTGGAAGAAAAATTCTGAGTAAACATTTCCCTAGTATTTTCAGTTAAATATCGCTTTGAACTCTTTTTGAACGTTTTTGTGAACAGAAATAGAGCTCTCAAAGAAAACCCAGGAATGATCAGAGAGTGCAACATCAGTCACCACAACCTTAGAGATAGTCAGACCCTTTGAGAAAATTAAGTCCAGAGTGTGCCCCTTATTGTGTGTGGGCTCCGCCACATGCTGAGTCAGTCCATAGTTATCAAGAACACAAAACAGTTCTTTAACCCCTCTGTCCTGGGGGTTGTCAACATGAATGTTAAAATCACCAACAATGACTAGACGGTCAAAGTCAATACACACTATAGACAGCAGTTCAGTAGTCATCAAAAAAGCTTGCACAGTATTTGGGTAGGTCTATAGAT
>NW_011333967.1:0-3485 GCF_000735185.1 Notothenia coriiceps
TTCCCCCGCTTTCGAGGAGCTACCTGGCTATTCCAGCCACAAGCACCCCGAGTGAGAGGGTTTTTTCCCTGGCAGGCAACACTGTCACCCGAAAGCGGTCAAGCCTCCTTCCCTCACATGTCGATGCGTTGGTGTTCAAACCAAACCAAAAATATGGAAAGGTGGACGTTATCGTGGAGGACAGCGAAGTGTTGCGCAATGCGCTGTTGCGCACTGGATTTACGTAGCATTTATGTAAACAAGAGTTTTTTGCTGTCGATTTTGGTGAGTCCAGTTACTGTTTGTTATTTACTCAGCCATGTAACACAAATTAAAATGCAGTGTTTAATGTTACTGTATGAGTTCCAATATAAAATAAAATTGTAAACCTCTCTTTGTGTGTCTTTATTATGACGTAACGACTAGTCGACTAGTCGACTGCTATTTTGAAAAACGTGTCGACTAGTAAATATTGGTAGTTGTGAAACCCCAAACTGTACTCTCATTGGCTGGGACACGTGATGACGCCCATCCGAGGCCAATACTGATCAACATCCCACCCTCCTGTGACCCATGGTTTGTCTGTCTCAGGGTTTCCGTTAGCCAGCAATTACCGTTTTTTAGCTGGTAACATTTATTAAAAAGAGGTAAATTCAAAACCTGCCGGTCAAAATGTCCGGTAATAATTAGGGATGCTCCGATCTAACTCTTAATAGTTTGATCGGTGCTCTCTATAAAGGCCGATCAGATGACGCAAAATACATGAGACTTTTCTCTGTGCGTGGCAAAAGAAGCTCGCCAAAAAATCCTAGTGGAAACCCTGGTCTGTATGTGCATTCAGTGCCAGTGAGCAACAGACTTTTCTAAATAATAATATTAATAACAAACCCTGTTAATGCACGATAAAATAATTGTCTGCGTTAATTAATTAATGCGATAATAACGTGTAAGAAAGTTTCCAGTGTGCTTTTCATTGAACTGAAACCAAAAACTGTAATTTCAAAATTGAGCATCGTATTTACACAAATGTTTTTAACCACCTCGGATAAAGTGCAGTTTAAAGCCAGTCCCCTAGATTTTCGGTTGGAGGCAAGGAAGTGTATGGTAAAAAAAATGTGTCATTAAAAGCCTTGTCAAAAGAAAAAGATGATGCTGATAAAAGCAAATGTGATTAAAAATATTATGTGAACCCGCATGTTGAACTAAACAGGCAAAGGAAAAACACCTCAGGGTTTAAGTTAGAACCTCTGAACGGTAAACATCACTGTGTGTGGTTCGACTTGTCATGACAAGGTAGCCACGTCTTAAAGAATTCCCTGTTTTATTATCTATTGAAGAAGACTAGAAACTAGCGATTCAATACAATCTATACCAGTGGTTCTCAACTGGTCAGGCCTCGGGACCCACTTTTTCCTTAGTCAATATATCGCGACCCGAAATGTTGAACCACTCAAATCTATTCAACAAAAGATCCTGCGGTAATATTGTCAGGATTCTTATGATATGTCACGTTTGTAGTTTTGTATGTCTGGTTATGGGTGTTTTTCCTCCCTGTCGTTAGTTTCCCTGGTGTGTCTAATTGTCTGATTGTGTTCACCTGTCGCCCTTGTGTTTCTCCTCCCCTGCCCGGCTGTTTCTCGTCTTGTGATTACCCCTCCCTGTATTTAGTCTTGTCTCTTCCTGTGTTCAGTGATGCTTCGTCTTTTGTTGGTGACTGAGTTCACCGGTGGTGTTCTATTTTGTCTAGAGTTATTTTCATTATCCTTGAAATAAAGGTTAATCTGAGTTATCTGCATTTGGGTCCTGCTTCCTTCACTCAACCCTAAAAATTAGAAACCAACCAGATATGGGCCCAGCAGATCCTTTTGAGCAGGAATTATTGGAGCGTCCGGGGTTCAGCAGCGAGAGGCTGCTCTGGCAGAGGCGCGCCAGATGACTACGGAGAAACCAGGCTTGGTGAAATTCTTACCTGGCTGGATTTTGAATTTCCTCTGTGTGTTATCCCCTGCCTGCTAGCCCCAGGCATGCTATCTCCCTGCCTCCCGATTCCCATTATGACCCCACACGCATCGGTGTGTTCCATTTGGAGTCACCCCTTGCTTCTGCCCCAGTTACGGCTCCTGTCAAGGAGCCGTTCTCTGGAACTCGTCTGGCTTTTGGAGGTCCACAGAGCCTCCAAACGGCTCCTAAAAGAAGGAGTTGCAAGTCCAGGCTAGCAGCCCGAGCCCCAAGAGCCATGGTTCCGGCCCAAGTTCTGGCCCCATTAGCCATGGTTCCGGCCCCAGTTCTGGACCCAGCAGCCATGGTTCCAGAACCAGTTCCGGCCCCAGCAGCCATGGTCCCAGACCCAGTTCTGGCCCCAGCAGCCATGGTTCCAGCCCTGGTTCTGGCCCCAGAAGCCATGGTTCCAGACCCAGCAGCCATGGTCCCGGTTCCAATTCTGGCCCCAGCGGCCATGGTTCCGGCCCCAGTAGCCATGGTTCCAGACCCAATTCTGGCCCCAGCCGACTACTCTTCTGCCGGGGGTCCTGCCAACCCTATGTCCTGTGCCGTTGGAGGTTCCGCTGGGGGTCCTGCCAGCTCCATGTCCTGTCCCGTTGGGGGCCCCGCCGACTATTCTTCTGCTGGGGGTCCTGCCAACTCCATGTCCGGTCCCGTTGGTGGTCCCGTCGACAACTCTCCTGCCGGGGGTCCTGCCAACCCTATGTCCTGTCCCGTTGGGGGTCCCGCCGACTACTCTTCTGCCGGGGGTCCTGCCAACTCTATGTCCTGTGCCATTGGAGGTCCCGCCGACTACTCTGCCGGGGGTCCTGCCAACCCTGTGTCCTGTGCCACTGGGGGTCCCGCCGACAACTCTTCTGCCGGGGGTCCTGCCAACCCCTTGTCCTGTTCCGTTGGAGGCCCCGCCATCACCTGTCCCACCGGCTCCGGGTCCTGTTCGGCCGACACCAGGCCCTGCCCGGCCTCCAGAGCTGTCTGGTCTTCGCCCTCGAGCCCGGCCCCCTGAGAGCCGCGGTCTTCGCCCACGAGCCCGGCCCCCTGAGTGCCGCGGTTTTCGCCCTCGAGCCCGGCCCCCTGACTTTCCCGGCCGCGGTCCTCGCCCTCGGGCCTGGCCCCCTGACTCTTCCTGCCGCTGCCTTCGCCCCTATTGCTCGGCCCCCTGAGTTCGCCCGCTGTGGCCTTCGACCCTCCATGGATTCTGCCTTGCCCCTGGGCCGTCCGCCCGAGACCCCACCCTTGGACTCTGCCTTGTCCCCGGGCCGTCCGCCTGAGTCCCCCTTCTCGGCTTCTGCCTTGCCCCCAGGCCGTCCGCCCGAGATCCCTTCCGGGTCCTCCGCTGTGCTCTTGGGCTGTCAGCCCAAAACCCGTCCTCCAGACCCCCTCCACCCACCCTGGTGGCCCTAGTGATTACAAACTGTAAGAAATGCCGCCAAAACTGAATACGTGATGTGGATCATAAATATATCAGCAATTAAATAACATCTTCCATTTCTTTTCACACAATA
>NW_011333968.1:0-3439 GCF_000735185.1 Notothenia coriiceps
GGTGCCAGTAAGGATGTTCCTCACGCAGGCTGAATGTTTCTCCTTTCTTACTGACACAGAAGCCCTTGATTTGCAATGCTTCACTAATTGTCATTTCCCTGGCTCCGTAGGGACACTTTACCTCCAGCACAGCGGAAGACCCTACCAGACCATCTGGAGATGCCCCCAACAATCCTGATTGGGAGAGCCACAAATCTGACTCATGGACCTGCATCTGGGTTGCAGTGGTGAATGCCCTGACGCCCTCACATTCATTCATAGTCCCCCACTGTACAGACAAAACACCATCAAGGGCCTGTTGTTGCCCTAGCACCCTGGCAATAAAGGAAGCAGTCACACGCTTTGACCTCAGGACAGCTCCAAAGTTGCTGGCAGTCAACCTTCCTTTCCTGAACAAATGCCAGTTTGGGTTGGTTCGCTGACCAGTGGTAGCCACCTGAATTGCCCTCTGTTGCTCTTCAGACAATGCCATGCTTGCCACAATTGCCTCAGGTCCCTGATGCCCAACAATTTGATATTTCAGGAACAGTAAGTGTTTCCAAGCTGTAGTGTTCCTCTTCTGGCTCGGGGGAGAGAAGCCAAAAATTCCTGAAAACCTGCCCCGAGTCTGTCCCTCAGCCAGTCACGATCTTCGGAGGTGGGCTCTCTTGTCAGCGGGTTAAATTGACTCTGACCTGAGTTTCAACAGTCACATTAAAACAGTTACTAAATCAGCTTACTATCACCTAAAGAATAAATCTAGGATTAAAAGACTAATGTCACAGCAGGATTTGGAAAAACTTGTCCATGCTTTTATCTTCAGTAGACTGGACTACTGCAATGGTGTCTTCACAGGTCTCACTAAAAAATATATTAAAAAGCTTCAGCTGATTCAGAACGCCGCTGCTCGAGTCCTCACTAACACTAAGAATGTGGATCACATCACTCTGAAGTCTTTACACTGGCTTCCTGTGTGTCAAAGAATAGATTTCAAAATACTGCTGCTGGTTTATAAAGCTTTGAATGGTTTAGGCCCAAAATACATTTCTGACCTCCTGCTAAATTATGAACCATCCAGATCTCTCAGGTCTTCAGGGACTGGTCAGCTTTCTGTCCCCAGAGTCAGAACTAAACATGGTAAAGCAGCGTTTAGTTATTATGCTCCAAATATCTGGAACAAACTCCAAGAAACCTGCAGGTCCGCTGCAACTCTTACTACTTTTAAATCCAGGCTGAAGACTTTCCTTTTTGTCGCTGCTTTTAATTGAACTATTCATATCTTAGACTGCACTGTAACTTTTATCCATGTATTTTTTCTTTTAATCTTTATTTTATTAGCTTTTTTTAAATTTTCTTTTCTTAATGTCTTTCATTTTCTTAATGTCTTTCATTTTTTGTAAAGCACTATGAATTGCCTTGTGTTGAAAAGTGCTATATAAATAAACTTGCCTTGCCTTGCCTAATAAAGATTTCATGTGACACATCAAATGGATTTGTTGATGGGAATTAATTTGAATAAATTAACTCTAGGTTAACGATACTCTTGCTATCACTACTCACCGACACTATAAACCTTGTCCCTCATGCTAGCCCTGACAACACCGGTAAGCACACCTTCATCTAGGCTGCACTCTTTTACGTGTCCTGACTTGTAGTGGTTCTCTCCTATCTAAACTCTTCTCGTCATCTTTGTAAAACGATATCAGACTGGTAATTGACACAGCCATGACTTCTAGTTAAATTCAGTGTGGCTAAAATGAAAAGCTTTGTTAAAATATGCGCGCGAAAGTCAAAGTCAGCTTTATTGTAAAAAATTCTACATGTGTTATACATCCAGAAATCTCGAAATATCTTTTCCCACAGTGTGACATGTATACATAAAACAAAAAGGGCCTAGATAAACGTGGTATACATTAAACAAAACAAAAAGGGCCTAGATAACCGGGGTATACAGTTTAAAATGTTAATATATTTAAAGTGTTCAAAGTGCAGTTTCAGTGCAAGTCAGTTGAAACGATCTTAAGTTTGCGTGACGTTGAAGTCGTGCGACCCTGCTGCTGTACTGGCTTGTAGTTAGTCTATAGCATAACGTTAGCATTTTGCTTCTGGCGACTAGATTTATGATTCAAAAATTATAAAAGTAGGGTTGACATGTGGAGATTATCCGGCTGAACAAAACGTGATCCCTCTCTTAAATGTGTATCAACCATAGACCTTATTTCGAGCTATTTTCCAAAATCCTATGGAGAAATTGCATTGGTTTTTGACGAAGGAACCGGAAGAAGTTTACTTCCGGGTTTTAGGACGCGTCACTGCGGTTCTCTATAGCCCCCCAGTACTCTTAATTTATAAAGTAATAATACATGTGAATTATTGATCTCATTTGTGGCCTGACTGGCCCTCCTAATTTGGTCTAAAAAAAGTAAATGATGATCATTGTGAAGGGATGTACAGCCAATATCAATAATATACCAAACTACAGGCTAATGTGAGATTCAGAAATTAGTTTTAAAAATCATGTTTTCATGTTATAGTCGGCCTACCTTACATGAACCTGTTTGAAACCTTAATGACCCCATGATGTGATTATTTATATCTTAAAACCTTTAACAACTATATTTAGATCTTCATAATTATCTACATTTATGTATAAATACATGTGTAGCAGTTAGTATAATAGATGATCTCATTATTACCTATTTTATATGTACTAAAAAATAAAGTTTACTAAGCCCCCTTTTTGTTTTAATTTATTAATTAGACAAACTGATTTGTGCTTAAACTCATATACTGTTCTCTCAAACGGATAGACTAGGTCAGGGATGGGAAACTTTGATGGTGGTGGGGGCCACATCATTGATGTACTGGCCACCAGGGGGCCGCAGATTCACTTGGAACACACGCACACAAACATTCCATGTGTTGTATGTAATTATTAACAAATATACTAAGTCTGACATCTTCATTGACATTTTACAATCAAAGGGAACATCCCCAAAAATTGGAACATCCTCTAATAAGCTCACTAAACAAATATCAGTTCACAGAAATGTTATTTCATTTTTACAAGTGGCATGTTTGTATTGAACAGGTTATTAAACAGTGGAATAAAACTATTTTAAACTATTGGAAAGCACGGAAAATGTGTGTGTATTGAGATTAACCATTAAGATGACATACACATGAAGTCATGAACACTAACCCAGACATTAGTTGTCTAACTTGAACCTAAAACACTTGTAGCCAGTCTCTGCATTCCCCTTATTCCACAATAAGGGGAATGTCAACACAGACACCTGTCAGCCCGCACTCTGCTGTTCCTCAGCACCACTCCCCCTCCCTCCCGCTGAAATTATGAATGAAAAGCGTAGTAATCATAGATAACACGGCAGGGTCCGTGACAGTTTGTTTTCATCTGATTTCAAATAAACAAAGTCTTGGTTTTAAGAATATTAAACTT
>NW_011333969.1:0-4717 GCF_000735185.1 Notothenia coriiceps
GCACTCTTTAAAGTAGAGACACTACATACTGATATACACCTGAACATCAGCAGGAGAGGACTCTTTAAAGTAGAGACACCAGGAGAGGACTCTTTAAAGAAGAGACACTACATACTGATATACACCTGAACATCAGCAGGAGAGGACTCTTTAAAGAAGAGACACTACATACTGATATACACCTGAACATCAGCAGGAGAGGACTCTTTAAAGTAGAGACACTACATACTGATATACAATTGAACATCAGCAAGGAGAGGACTCTTTAAACTAGAGACACTACATACTGATATACACCTGAACATCAGCAGGAGAGGACTCTTTAAAGTAGAGACACTGATATACACCTGAACATCAGCAGGAGAGGACTCTTTAAAGTAGAGACACTACATACTGATATACACCTGAACATCAGCAGGAGAGGACTCTTTAAAGTAGAGACACTACATACTGATATACACCTGAACATCAGCAGGAGAGGACTCTTTAAAGTAGAGACACTACATACTGATATACACTTGAACATCAGCAGGAGAGGACTCTTTAAAGTAGAGACACTACATACTGATATACACCTGAACATCAGCAGGAGAGGACTCTTTAAAGTAGAGACACTACATACTGATATACACCTGAACATCAGCAGGAGAGGACTCTTTAAAGTAGAGACACTACATACTGATATACACCTGAACATCAGCAGGAGAGGACTCTTTAAAGTAGAGACACTACAATCAGCAGGAGAGAACTCTTTAAAGTAGAGACACTACATACTGATATACACCTGAACATCAGCAGGAGAGGACTCTTTAAAGTAGAGACACTACATACTGATATACACCTGAACATCAGCAGGAGAGGACTCTTTAAAGTAGGGACACTACTGATATACACCTGAACATGAGTATAATTGGTCCTCTTTAATTCCAAAGTGACGTCCTCAAGCTAAATCACAACAATGTACCTCTACATTTCTTTCCACATAAGATCATATCAGCTGTTATCTTTGCTTCTATTCACCTCTCATTTACTGCACTTAAACACAATTGAGTAAAGATAAGATTAACGCACTTCTTTACTTCCAGTCTAACACAATCAGAAGCTTGTTGTGTTATTCATGTTCACATTCAAAATACATCTCCACCTCGTCTCCTTTATTATTCACCTGGTCGATGGGATCATTGATCAGGTGAGCGCCTGTTGGGTCACACCTGCTGCCTCATTTACAACCTCCTCATCCATTATCACACAACATCGCATATTGATCACACATTGACAAGCTTCCTGCTCCTTTTCCAGTCAAATTCAAGCACTTTCAAGGTCAGGCTTTTCCAGCAGCAACATCTCATGTGGTGAACTACATCTGTATATATGGTATATGTGCATGATACTGATGAGCACTTCTAAGTCACATTACATTTCTTGTGCAACAACAACAAAGTGATGCATTCTGCAGAAATGTCACTAATTAAAAGATATCTTGGAGACGTGTCACCAGTTTTTTACGTTATTAAACTATAGCTACTATCTAACCTTCATGTTAAGCATGTTTTTCAAAATAAAAGCATTTCTCTACAGAGGCTGAAAATCCTTGAAATACTTAATTTTTTCATTTGGTGTTTTTAAGCTTTTCCAGCATTTCACAGCTGTGGCCAATCACATCTTTATGAACAGTATAAGTATACGTGTGCTTGATGCTAAAAGGCACTTAAACATGACATTTAATTGGCTGTTTTTGTTGAATAAGCAATAGATATTGTGTGAGGCGACAAACTAAAAGGAAATCTTCCTAATGTGTCACCTGTTAGCACAGTATGTACGCTAAGCATCCTATATTACTTGACTTTCAAGTGGTCTTAAAAGGTCACATGTCATGCTTTTCCTGTTATCACCCGTCCCCTTGTGTGTTATGTAGGTTTTTATGCATGTAAACGGTCTGCAGAGTCTCAAACCCTCAAAGTACACTCTGTAGGGAGTAAAACTCTAACACAGAGAAGACCTGTCTATGCTGCCCCAGAACGCCTCGTTGGACATTTCTCTTTTTCCATTGTTTGCTTCCTGGGTTCTGTGACGTGTGAACACCCAAATCAACAACGAATGGACGGATTGGCCCAAATGGACCAATCCTTGGAGCACCTCACTCACCAGGATCCCTTGGCTAACTAACAGGGAGTCCCATTGACTTGCATAGAGCTCCATGGTTGGTAATAGACGAGTTGGGATGGTGGAGAAATGCTCTCCGCAGACCCATTCTCACAGCGTTATCAACCTTTTTCTTACTCAATATCAAGCCACACTTATTGTTTTAACTTCGGCTGTGAGTGTTTGTGTGCTCAGGGTGAGTTTCGCTTGTTCTCGCTGTATCGCCGACCCAGAAACCTGTCCGCTCCTCGAAGCAACGAACCTCGCAACGTCCCGACTAATCAGAGCACACTGGGCTCACAGGAGGGGGGGCAGGAGCTCCAACAAGCAATTTAGGACAGAGAGTGAATACACATGCTATACAGAGATGCTGGATGAGAAACCAATGTGAGTTTGGAACATTGAACAATATAAATGTATTTTAGTAGACCTCAACAATGGAAATATGATCAGTAGAAATGGCCATGACATGGGACCTTTAAGAGTTGTACTGATACAGCAGCTCTTACTATGGTCTGGCTTGTTTGGTAAGTAAACATGTCAGCAATGTTCTTGTTGTCCTTAGTTTGAATCTTTATGGTTTATTGCACTTATTGTACATCGTTTTGGATAAACGTGTCAGCTAAATAAAAGGCCCCTATTCCCATGTTTTGTATAGCTAATAGTGGATGTCCTATTTCAAAGGTCTCCATTATTGTCTTGTGATTTTAATAGTATTTTTCAAACTGGTTAAAAATGTACCTTTGAATATTTTGTTATTAAAGTTAAGAAAATACAAGCAATTGCCGTAAGTAATGCTAACCAAGTACAATGCATGTCTTAATAAATGATAATAACAGCAAAAACGGTACAGTAAAACCTTTTGGCTCCTTAATAATAATAATAACTTGGATTTCTATAGCGCCTTTCATAATACCCAAGGTCACTTTACAAGGAAGAACAGGAGTATAAACAAACATAACAAACATAACAAAACAAAAGGCAGTCAGACGAACAGTCAGACAGACAAACCAACAAATAGATTTGGGGCCAATGTCCTTGGCAGACGGATGGGACTTGAGGGCCCTTTGGAAGGCGTCAAGTGTGGGGATGTTGTGGATCTCCGCAGGGAGAGCGTTCCAGAGGGTGGGGGCTGCCACACTGAAGGCTCTGCCCCCGAAGGTTCACAGGTTGGTGCGGGGGGCCAGAGTCTGAAGACCGCAGGCTCCGGGGTAGGGCATGTGGGAAGAACAGCGAGCCAGCTAGCAGCTAGCACCATTAGCCTGGTAGGAACCGGACCTCGAGCCTCAGCAGCGGCGATGGAAAACAGCCCTGTTGAGATGGCAGGACTGAGGGAGGGTTCGTGGATAGTGAGCGGGGCAGAGAGGGGCCCAGTCGGAGTATTCCAGAGCGGGGATTCCGCGGATAGCAGAGCACGACGGTGAGCTCGTTTTGCTAATGGCAGGACGGCAGAGGCTAGGAGCTAAACAGCAGCCAAACATAACCAGCTGAGCAACAGAGATGGCAGAAACACAAAACCAGAGCAGAACAATCTTTTCGCTGTCTATGTGAAAAAGATTTGACGGCAGGGAGTGATAGACACGAGGAATAAGCGTTGGCAAGAAGAGCGGCGAAAAACATGCTAGCGTCCCCTCTAGCCAACTTGATTAACAGACTTCTCTCTTCCAATGTTAGCCAATGGGAAAACGTCATTTTGGGACCCAATGACGCCATGTCTAACCACACAGACACACATCAGGTGCTCGCTCATTATTCCGTATTCTGCCGTTGTATGCTCTTTGTTTCTAAATGTATCAACGTATTGTGAACCAAAACAAAATAACATGCAGTAGGCTAGTTTAACATTTAATACCGCTCATTGCAGCGTGCCGTTTAATCATTTAAATAATATTTAAGCTTCTTATAAGTGAAAATATTTAAAAGAGAAGGGTTTAGAAAAAGTGTCTTTACTATAGGAAATATGCATTCCACGGTTGCCTACAATGATATGCAGGCATTTGTTTTTATTTTATTTTTGTTAACGAGTAACATCTATTAGAACAGGCCCATCCAAAATTACATTAGCCCACCCAAAATTGAAATCCTGGCGCCTCGGCTGTCTCTAACACTAAGAAAGTGGATCACATCACTCCAGTTCTGAAGTCTTTACACTGGCTTCCTGTGTGTCAAAGAATAGATTTCAAAATACTGCTGCAGGAGCACTGAATGGTTTACCCTCAGACCTCTGCTAAAAGTGAACCATCCAGATCTCTCAGGTCTTCAGGGACTGGTCAGCTTTCTGTCCCCAGAGTCAGAACTACACATGGTAAAGCAGCATTCAGTTATTATGCTCCAAATATCTGGAACAAACTACCAGAAACCTGCAGGTCCGCTGCAACTCTCACTACTTTTAAATCCAGGCTGAAGACCTTTCTTTTTGCCGCTGCTTTTAATTGATGTATTCATATCTTAAACTGCACTGTAACTTTTATTATCTTTGTTTTTTAATGCCATTTTCTTAATGTCTTTCATTTTTGTAAAGCACTTTGAATTGCCTTGTGTTGAGTCCCCCCAAAGTAGTTAAAGTCTACTGATA
>NW_011333970.1:0-4534 GCF_000735185.1 Notothenia coriiceps
TGAACTGTAGTGGAGTAGAAGTACACCATGTACCTCTGAACTGTAGTGGAGTAGAAGTACACCATGTACCTCTGAACTGTAGAGGAGTAGAAGTACACCACGTACCTCTGAGCTGTAGTGAGTAGAAGTACACCATGTACCTCTGAACTGTAGTGGAGTAGAAGTACACCATGTACCTCTGAACTGTAGAGGAGTAGAAGTACACCATGTACCTCTGAACTGTAGTGAGTAGAAGTACACCATGTACCTCTGAACTGTAGTGAGTAGAAGTACACCATGTACCTCTGAACTGTAGTGAGTAGAAGTACACCATGTACCTCTGAGCTGTAGTGAGTAGAAGTACACCATGTACCTCTGAACTGTAGAGAGTAGAAGTACACCATGTACCTCTGAACTGTAGAGGAGTAGAAGTACACCATGTACCTCTGAACTGTAGAGAGTAGAAGTACACCATGTACCTCTGAACTGTAGTGAGTAGAAGTACACCATGTACCTCTGAACTGTAGTGAGTAGAAGTACACCATGTACCTCTGAACTGTAGTGGAGTAGAAGTACACCATGTACCTCTGAACTGTAGTGAGTAGAAGTACACCATGTACCTCTGAACTGTAGTGAGTAGAAGTACACCATGTACCTCTGAACTGTAGAGAGTAGAAGTACACCATGTACCTCTGAACTGTAGTGAGTAGAAGTACACCATGTACCTCTGAACTGTAGTCAGTAGAAGTACACCATGTACCTCTGAACTGTAGTGGAGTAGAAGTACACAGTAGCATGACATGGTAATACTCACCAAAGTACCTCAAACTTGTCATTAAGTTCAGTGCTTGAGTAAATGTACTTAGTTACTTCTCTTTAGTGATTGTAATGTCTTACATGTGTAAAGTGACCCTCTCTGCGTCTGGTAACCATGCAGAGCATCAACAGCTCTCTTTGTCGTCTCCAGCCTTTGTTCTGCACACTTTAAAATCTTTACTGGAGCGGGAATCGTCCAGAGGAGAGTCATTACGAGTCAAGGGCAAAGGGCCGCGAGTGTGAGGAGCGGGGGCCGTAAAACACTTTAAACACCACGAAAAAACACACGATTTAATCCCATTCAAACACAGAGAACGTCCCAGAACAGCCACGTGTCCAAAGCCTCCTCCGGGCACTCTGTACGTACGTGGGAATATCAATTCAAACTGTGACTTTTATACGCTGGATTTACAAGATCATTTACCGAGACGCTGGATCTGGAGCTGTTTGTCGTGTAAATCAGACGGCGTGGGCTGGATTGTGTTGGACAGACGGGAGTAAAAAGTCAACAGCTTCCTTCCTGAAATAAAACCCAATAAAAGCACGGGACAAAAACAGCTGTCGGAACAACATCAATGTGTTTATTCCTGAATGCTCGGAGGAGATCTCAACCCTCTGTTTTCTACTTTAAATCACAGAGAGGTTAGTACATGATGGAGCTGCCACAGAAAGTCAGTTTCACAAATGTCAGAAATGGAGATTTCCCTCGTTTTGTACCATTTTAAAGTGAATATCTTTTGGATTGTAACTAAAAAACACGTGTAACAACATTACCGTGGACATTTACACTCTTTTACCACATTTTAAAAACCAAATCTAAAAAATAATTCATCGATATTTAAACCTATATTTAGTTTCAACCCCTGTGTATAAATCCATATATTTCATAAAAGACTAAAACAATCAACATTCCTGCAAACAATGTAGTCTGAATGTGACCATCGAACATACAGCAGACGTAGTAACTGATGACAAAAAGTGAGACAAGGCATTCAGACATTAAATGTAATACCACGTGTTGCAGCCTGCTGTCCCTCACCTGATAACATGTCCTTTGGGAATGTAAGTTTATATAAAAAAGTTTAAATGTGCAAAATCAGAGTTTTCTATCAGCAGCACTGTTTGAAGAGTGTGTGTGTATCTTCTGTTTACATGTTAGAGGCTTTTATCCAAAGCCACTCACATACTCAACACTGTGGACAATCCCCACAGGAGCACTTTGGGGGGGAGTGTCTCAGGGACACAACGACATGCTGACTGCAGAGGGGTTTGAACCTCTGACCCTCTGATCCCAACACCAACGCACTAGTCCACTGCGCCACACGCCTCCTTCTGCAGGTGTGTGTGTATCTTCTGTATCTTCTGTGTGTGTGTGTGTGTGTGTGTGTGTGTGTGTGTGTGTGTGTGTGTGTGTGTGTGTGTGTGTGTGTGTGTGTGTGTGTGTGTGTGTGTGTGTGTGTGTGTGTGTGTGTGTGTGTGTGTGTGTGTGTGTGTGTGTCCAGGTGTTCACATGGACTCCAGATGTTCTTCAGTAAACAGATCAGCCAGGTCGGCCACTGTCAGCACGGCGGCCTCCGAGTGCTTCATGGTGGTGGTGTGACTGGATTAAAAAGAGAGGAAGATTTGATCAGTTATTTAATTCATCTGTCCAACCCTTTAATGTCAACAAGCCTCTAAACCAATGGCTGTTGATCACTACAATTACATTCAAAATGTGTTTACAAAGTCCTCAAAAACCGATGCTTCCTAAAACTTATTTTAAGTTTAAAAAGCTGTTGTGAGGAGAGGCTAGTCAGCTGTTAGCTAGTCTGTTTTTTAGCTAGTCTGTTGTTAGCTAGTCTGTTTTTAGCTAGTCTGTTGTTAGCTAGTCTGTTTGTTAGCTAGTCTGTTTTTTAGCTAGTCTGTTGTTAGCTAGTCTGTTGTTAGCTAGTCTGTTGTTAGCCAGTCTGTTGTTAGCTAGTCTGTTTGTTATATAGTCTGTTAGCTAGTCTGTTGTTAGCTAGTCTGTTGTTAGCTAGTCTGTTAGCTAGTCTGTTTTAGCTAGTCTGCTGTTAGCTAGTCTGTTAGCTAGTCTGTTTGTTAGCTAGTCTGTTGTTAGCTAGTCTGTTCTTAGCCAGTCTGTTGTTAGCCAGTCTGTTGTTAGCTAGTGCTATTGAGTAAGAACATGTTTTTATAAACCACACAGCTTCCGGTCTTCCAAGACCCGACCGGACAAAAATATGTGGTGCAGGCACGAAACACACTACCAATAGAAATACAATGGTTTTTAAATCGTTCTGTATGACACAAAAAAAATGGGAAAATTGTGACGGTGAACACGAATCAATAGATACAATTTATTTCGTGGCTATTACACGAAATGCCGTGAGACTGGGTTGCAAGAGTTTCCTTCAGTATAAATGAAGTCTTTGGTTAGCCCATGTGAGGAGAAGCTAGTTTGATAATAATGAGGTTTATTTTGTAACTTTATTCACCTTTTCTCTGCTGTCTTCATCATCGCTTGCATCCTCTCTTCAATGGTGGATTTAATGAGGAATCTGTGGACAAACGTTGGCCTGATGGACAGAAAACAACAGCTTGAATCACACAACATGTACATGGAAGTCATGTCAATAAGTGTCAAAGTACTAATGCACAGATAACACTCATGACTGACTACTTTAGTATTACTTTGACCAAGTAAAGGAGTGCCACTAGTCAATGCACACACACATAGCGAGTCTCTCTAGTATAACTCATGATTTATATCAAAATAATAGTGATTTTACACCAGCTTTATGATAAACAAACCGAAGAACTGGCGTCTGATTTGACAGGATTGCACATAAAACCCCCAAACCTCCCTCCTATTGACTCCTAGCCAGCGTGCTCACACCAGATGAGGCTCTCAACTTCCTGAAGAGCTCCTGTTCCCTTCTGCACTCACTTGGTCTGCCCGATGCGGTGCACCCTCCCGATGGCCTGCAGCTCGTGGGCCGGGTTGAGGATCGGCTCCACCAGCAGAACGTGGGTCGCCTCGATGATGTTCAGACCGTTAGAGCCGGTGTGCAGAGGCAGCAGCAGGATGTTGATCTGCTCCTCGTATTTAAAGGAGCACAGATTCTCCTGCGGGATGACAGTCAATGTACACGCTATCAACAGTGAAGGGATTTCAGGCGTGTGCAGAACTAGTTTTAGTATTCTTTTTGCATTTCCTTGACTTTTTTTGGTTGTTTGTTCTCTCTTTGAAGTCCTTTAGTGTTTCTTTGAAGTCCTTTAGTGTCTCTCTGAAGTCATTTCGTGTCTCTTTGAAGTCATTTAGTGTCTCTTTGAAGTCCTTTAGTGTCTCTTTGAAGTCATTTAGTGTCTCTTTGAAGTCCTTTAGTGTCTCTTTGAAGTCTCTTTGAAGTCATTTAGTGTCTCTTTGAAGTCATTTATTGTCTCTTTGAAGTCATGTTGTGTCTCTTTGAAGTCTCTTTGAAGTCCTTTAGTGTCTCTTTGTAGTCCTCTGTGTCTCTTTGTAGTCCTCTGTGTCTCTTTCTGTTCCCGAGCCTCCTCTACCTGTACAGGTATGTCCTGGTCCTGTCCTGAGGCCTGGGTGGTGAACACGTATGAGATCTCGGCGTGAGAGGTGATCTGTCTGCAGACTGCACATCTGATGGCTCTGCGTCTGGAGCCCACGCTGTACTGCTCCACCATGATGGAGATACACTCGTTACAGAAGCAGTGTCCGCAGGTGAGCACCGCCCACTGGGGGGCT
>NW_011333971.1:0-13314 GCF_000735185.1 Notothenia coriiceps
CTGACACTACATACTGATATACACCTGAACATCAGCAGGAGAGGACTCTTTAAAGTAGAGACACTACATACTGATATACACCTGAACATCAGCAGGAGAGGACTCTTTAAAGTAGAGACACTACATACTGATATACACCTGAACATCAGCAGGAGAGGACTCTTTAAAGTAGAGACACTACATACTGATATACACCTGAACATCAGCAGGAGAGGACTCTTTAAAGTAGAGACACTACATACTGATATACACCTGAACATCAGCAGGAGAGGACTCTTTAAAGTAGAGACACTACATACTGATATACACCTGAACATCAGCAGGAGAGGACTCTTTAAAGTAGAGACACTACTGATATACATCTGAACATCAGCAGGAGAGGACTCTTTAAAGTAGAGACACTACATACTGATATACACCTAAACATCAGCAGGAGGGACTCTTTAAAGTAGAGACACTAGGCCTACATACTGATATACACCTGAACATCAGAGTCTCGTATCGTGAACACATTCGACCTCTTCTCTGTATAATAATCCTTTACAAGCAGCATCTCCTCCCGTTCTTTGTTTTTTGTCCCGCTGGGTTTCCCGGGGTGAGGGTGGTGCTGTCCCCCCCCGTGTGTGTGTGTGTGTGTGTGTGTGTGTGTGTGTGTGTGTGTGTGTGTGTGTGTGTGTGTGTGTGTGTGTGTGAGTAATTAGCATGCTGATTCTGCATGTAATCAGATGGCTTCTATACATCAGGCCGGGTGTCAACGTGGGAAAACGTCTGATTGTCTTCAACGCAGCATATGCTAATTGTTGATTGTCTCCAATATTATATGCTAATTGTCCGGAATTAGCATAATTCATTAACATTTGGGCCCTAATTACACAATGAAAAAAGAGTCAGAAAAAGCGGTGGGCTGCGCTCTGACTTCCTAATGCGGGATGCGATTAATGCGCCGCTCATTTGCATCGGAGAAGGAGCCTGAAATATTAAAAGTGTTGTTCAGAGGAAACCCAGATTAGTCCCTGATCAAATGTTGTTTTAGAAAAGGTGTACGGTGTCGGCCTCAGGTGAGGAAACAGAAACACAGAAACCCCCCCTTAAATATGCAAATGAGCAGCAAAATGTGTAATTATATGATCTGCAGTAGATTCACAGAAACAAATGAAGCTTTGGGATTCTCTTTGATGCGCTTTATCTCACATTAATGAGACACGCAGACAAAAAGAAACAACCAACACACTTTGATTTCATCAGAGGGCGAGACGTTCACAGCCATTAGGAGTCAAAACACTCAAGTACACACTCATACTGAAGTACACACTCTTACTGAACAAGTACACACTCTTACTGAACAAGTACACACTCTTACTGAAGTAAACACTCATACTGAAGTACACCCTCTTATTGAACAAGTACACACTCTTACTGAACAAGTACACACTCATACTGAAGTACACACTCATACTGAAGTACACACTCATACTGAAGTACACACTCATACTGAACAAGTGCACACTCATACTGAACAAGTACACACTCTTAGTGAAGTACACACTCTTACTGAACAAGTACACACTCATATGAAAGGACACACTCAAACTGAAGTACACACTCTTACTGAACAAGTACACACTCATACTGAACAAGTACACACTCATATGAAAGGACACACTCAAACTGAAGTACACACTCTTACTGAACAAGTACACACTCCTTCAAATATCTGCTGGCTTGTTGTATATTTGTGTATGAGTATCAACATGTTGGAGACTTGTTTCCCTCTGAAATGTAGATCTGTCCTGCAGTGAGAATGTGAGCAGCTCAATCAAAGCAGCGTCACAGAGACATGTTTTCAGTCGGCTTTGAGAGTATTCAGAGTTGCAGCAGACCTGCAGGATTCAGAGGGTTCGTTCCAGATAGTCGGAGCCTAATAGCTGAACGCTGTTCCTCCATGTTTAGTTCTGACTCTTGGAACCGAGAGCAGACCCGTCCCAGAAGACCTGAGGCTCCTGGATGACAAACCATGGAGCACCGATCGGCAGGGACTGAAACACTGGAGCTGGATCGATCGCAGGGCAGGTGTGTTGACTGTCCAGGTGAGTACAAGCAGGAGAGAAGGCAGGAGGGAGAAGGGGGAACAACAACTTTATTTTTCACTTCTGAATATTGTCTGCCCGTCGTCTTCTATAGAAAGCAGCAGATATCTGACATGTCGTCAGCTGGCTGCTGTTGTTTCTCGGTGAGTCTCGACATGTCGGATACATACTTTGCTCTGAAATGCAGATCTATCCTCCAGAAACGTGACGTGCTGTACCGTTGACCTCCGTTTTGTTTCCTGTCGACCTCCAGGTCTTAGTTAGCGGCTCTGACAGATGCCAGTCCATCAGACAGCTTCCCGGGTTCAGGTTCCTCCTGTCAACGAGCCGGTGGAGGGGGGGTTAACTCGGAGGTAATTGAAGCGAGGGGCTTTTGTACGAATCTGCTTCCAATCCACAGGAGAACAGGCCGAGGGTTTTAATGAATGGAGCCCGTCATTAAAATGATAACTATTTCCTCCGAGATCACTTCCAATTTAAATGTGGGGGGGAAAAAGAGAAAAAGGCGTAATTGAAAGATCTTTTTTTTTGCTGCCATTCAAAATGTGAGTCTCTGGGAGGAGAGGGGGATTGTTTGTAGCTACAGCTCACTACTTCCAATTACTCTCTTTCTGCAGCACTTAAAGCCTCCGAGACGCCGTTAACCCCTCGAAGAAACACCCGAGAAACTGCCGTGTTTCCTTTGGATCGGCAGCGGTCAAAGGGAACAGATCCGTATCACAGAGAGAGAGGCGGACTGAGACTTACGTGATAAACGATGAGGTGCAGATCTGAGCAGCACCTACAGCAGCTCAGATCTCACACTCCAAAATGTATATTCTTAATTTTCCTGTTTTCCCTTTAGAGTCCAAACTGATCGTGCAGAATGTTCAATTTGTATTCCCCTATATCTGGAATGAAGTCCCAGAAACCTGCAACTGTGACGTCTTTAGGATCGAGGCTGGAGACCTAACTTTTCTGTGCATTTACACTTTTTGCTCAATTTTTTTCTCAAAATTTTGATTTTTGCTCCAAATTTGCAATTTTTCTTAACATTAAGATTTTTTTCGTACATTTTTTTTTTTTTCGCAAAATCTTAAAAGTTTGTACTTTTATCTCCAAATTCTGACTTTTTTCAAAACAATTCAAAATTCTGACTTTTTCCAAAAATCTAACTTTTTTTCTAAACATTCTGAGATACTTTCTCACATTTCTGACTGTTTTCTGTGAAAGGACCTTCGTCTCCCTGCAGTGACTGAGAGTTATTGGAAAGGTTTCAAGGTGCATCCTAGCCAAGGATTCAACATATTTACTGCATTTCTCCCATGTTGGAAACAATCCAGAACAGATACTGAAACAGAAAGAATCTCATCTTTACTGGTCTGGATAAAAAGCCTCTGTGAATAATCACTAAGCATGTCTCCAGGTTTCCGTATCTCCACATTTAACACATGTACTCTGGCACGATGATAACCAATGACACAGATAGACATCATGTATAAGAGTCTGGATAAAGACAGTGAAGCCTCCGTGAGTATCCACAAACAAACATGTCTCCAGGTTTCCGTATCTCCACATGTACTCTGCCCCGGTGATGAATCTGAAGCAGCATCATGCATAGGAGTCTGGATAAAGACAGAAGCCTCCGTGAATAAACAGTTTCTGTGTCCTGCAGCCTCAGTCCTACACATTGGACTTATCTAGTTATTCCATGTTGGACACAGTCCCAAACACATCACGTGTCATCTTTACTCGTCCGTATAAAAAGCCTCTGTGAGTATACACTAAACATGTCTCCAGGTTTCTGTGTGCATGAAGGAAGTTGAACACATGTATTCTGGCCCGATGATAACCCAGGTAATGAAACAGAACGATATCATGTATCAGAGTCTGGACAAAGACAGAGACGCCTGTGTGAAGGAACAGTCTCTGTGTGCATCCTGCAGGATCAGATTTAGTTCTTACATACTGGAAACGGCCCAGAAGAGAAACTGAAACAAACAGAATATCATCTATACTCGTCTGTATACAAAGACCGTGAAGCTTTCATGAACGTACGGAAACAAATCATGTCTCCAGGTTTCCATGTGCATCCTATCCACGGGTTCAACATATTTACAGTAGATTTCACATTCTGGAAACAGTTCAGAACATAAACTGAAACAAACAGAATATCCTCTATACTGGTCTGTATTAGAAGACAGTGAAGCCTCCGTGAATCTGCAGAAACAAGCATGTCTCCAGGTTTCCGTATCTCCACATTTAACACATGTATTCTGGCACGATGGTAACCTGGTGATGAATCTGCAGCAGCATCATGTACTCAGACTGTGGAGATAGTGCAGCATTGTGTTTCTGATGAAAGGCGGATCTTCGGGGATGGAGCGGCTGTTACTCTGGCACGCTGTCTAATGTTCTGCAGCTTCTATACATGCCATCCATCGCCTGAACATCCGGGACTCCAGGGGCCGCTAAACCCTGCAGGGTGGGGAGAATCTAATAAAACGCACTTGACGTTTTAATTGCATTTTCCTCATCAAGGAGTAATCTGCAAGATGGTTGAGGCATTTCTGCTGAGACCAATAAGGCTGATATTATGATCCGTCACTTCTTTGATAAACACGCCAACGCCCGCTCTGACTGTGTGAGCAACATGGAGCGGGAGGAAGACGTATCTCTACACATTGAACATGTTTATTCTGTATGATGGTAATGAAACAGAAAGAATATGATCTGTAACAGTCTGGATACACAGAGTGAAGCCTCCGTGAATAAACACAAACTAAAAGAGACAGGACTACACATTGGAAACAGTTTCATCGTCTTGGCTCTGGCTTTTCTTTGGACGTCTTGTGTGGTTTTTGATTTCCTTAAACACATCAAAACAGATTCTGAAACTCAGCAAATATCATCTTTATTAGCCTGTATGAAAAGCCTCTGTAAGTGCACACAAACAACACATGTCTTCGTGTGGATCCTGCAGCAACATATCTACACATTGGACATGTTTAGTTTTGATATACTGGAAACAGCCCAACATCTCTAATGAACAGAAAGAATCTTTACTGGTGTGTTCAAAAAGACAGGAAAGCCTCTGTTAGTATACAGAAAGAAAAGTAGTCTCCAGGTCTCCAGGTGCATCCTATCCAAGGACTCAACATGTTTACAGGATTTCTCACATGTTGGAAACAGTCCAGAAGAGATACTGAAACAGAAAGAATACCATCTAGTCTGTGTAGAAAGCCTCCGTGAGTATACACAAACTAACATGTCTCCAGGTTTCTGGGTGCAGTTTGCAGCGACACATCGACACATCGACACAGCGACACATCGACACATTGACACATTGGACATGTTGTACATATCGGAAACAGCCCAACATCTCTAATGAAACACACAGCGTGTCATCTGGTCCGTATAGAAACACAGTAAAGCCTCCGTGAGTAGACACAAACTAACATGTCTCCAGGTTTCTACACATTCAACATATTTAGATTGAACATATTGGAAACGACCCAAAACAGACCCTGAAACAGAAAGAACATCGTCCTCATCAAGGAGTGGTCTGCAGGGAGGTTGAGGCATTTCTGCTGAGAGCTGTAGCTCTATAGAGCAGTGGCTCTATAGAGCAGCAGCTCCATAGAGGGTGATATTCTGATCCGTCACTTCTTCGATAGACAGGAACATCGAGCGTTTGCATCGTCTCGGCTCTGGCTTGTCTTTGGACGTCTAGTGTAGGGTGTTGACAGTCTGGTGCAATGTGTTTAAGATGTGAGAGCATGGAGACGAGGTTCTGGCCTCTCTGCAGGTCTGGGGTCAGTTCTGTGTCGTAATAATGAATAATGCCTTTCAATGATGTTGAATGTGTAGATCTGGTCCTGCAGGATCCAAAGGAAACCTGGAGACACGTTTTGTTTGCAGGACTAAACGATAATCTGCGTTGTTGTTTCCAGTGTCTGCAGAGAAGCGTGGTGTTGTTGGAAGTATTACGAAGTGAGGACCAGAAGCCCAAATGAGCAACATGCCAAATAAAGATATATTCAATATGAGTTCTGTCGTCACTGAAACACATCAGTTGATGCATCATATATCTGGGACTACCAGAAAACAGATGCCTTTAATTCCATGAAATGTAATTTCTTGTTCTACACACGTGTGCTTTTTCGTTAGTGGTTTTGGGCCGTTTCCAAAATGTAACATTTAAATATGTCCGATGTGTAGATCAGGTCCTGCAGGACGCACACGGAGGCTTTGCTGTCTTCATCCAGACTCTCAGAGATGAGAGTTCTGTTTTATCAGGTTTCTGAGCGGGGTGATCGTGACGTTAGAACAACATATGTGTAATGTGTATCATAAAAACATACTTTCTGTTTCTGTAAATCAGGTCCAAACTAAACGAGTACAGTTTCCTTATTCCTGAAGATATGCCCCGCCCATTTCCAAAGTTGGGAAGAGTCCTTCTGGTTCCTCCTTGCAGAGTCGTCTCATGACTGGAAGTGTTTTCCAGCATATCTGAAGGTTAGCTACGTTAGCTAGCTAGCTTCCAGCAGATCTGCAGTGCCATCAGAAGGAGTCATGTGATCACATTGTTCAAATAAGACCATCAAACATTTCAGGTGAGTTTCCAAAAAACAGAGAACGTTGTTCAGCTTCATGACCCTTTAATAAGTGTTTGGTTTCTGCAGCTTTTATTTAACGCTGCATGTCTCCTGAAGCTGCTGAACGTTCTCTAAACGCTGCATGTCTCCTGAAGCTGCTGAACGTTCTCTAAACGCTGCATGTCTCCTCAAGCTGCTGAATGTTCTCTAAACGCTGCTGAATGTTCTCTAAACGCTGCATGTCTCCTCAAGCTGCTGAATGTTCTCTAAACGCTGCTGAATGTTCTCTAAACGCTGCTGAACGTTCTCTAAACGCTGCTGAATGTTCTCTAAACGCTGCTGAACGTTCTCTAAACGCTGCTGAACGTTCTCTAAACGCTGCTGAATGTTCTCTAAACGTTGCTGAATGTTCCCTAAACGCTGCACGTGTTGCTGGAGAAGTTTCTTCATGAGGAACATTTGGGTTTCTATATCTGCTTCCTCTCTGAAGCTGCTTCTCCTGACAGGAGAGTTCAGATACGAGATACTTAATTGATCCCAGCCTGGGACGTGTTTGTGTTGCAACGGCATAAAAAACAGCTGTGAACTGAAGGACAGGAAATACAACGACATCTCACAGTCTGATGGAATAGTTGAGGTTTACCGTCCACTCTTTCTTCTGTTAATGATCTGTTTTAAGGTTTCCTGGTGGTGAAAGGTCCACCTATATTAAAGAGAAACATATCTATTCAGAAAGAAGAGGCGTCTCCACCTGTTAAGGTCAGTCGTGTCCGAGCAGAGCAGATTTGAGTGGAGAGGATACGCCACCAGGAACCATATCTACTGTTTATGTCGTCCTTAATTTCCCATTAATTAGTATATTTGGGCGTGTGCCGCGTGGTGACCTTTAAAAGTCGCCTGTGTTGGGTTTCCTGCGCTGACAGTGGAGCGCTGGAACAACACAAATAAAAGGAGGAGCAGGAAAATAGATCTTTTTAATGGAGTTTAACAATCGGTCTCTGGTGGACTCATTAGGATGACCAGTTTGACTTATTTTACAGCCACTGGTAATTAGTATGTGCAGGAGTTATGGCTGTAATCACGCAAGTTTCCCTTTGACTTTCTCTCCATTAACTCTGCAGCAGGAAGGCGGTCAAAGGCGTAAAAAGACAGCAGCCGTAAAACTCATAAAGCTGTAGGGTTCCTTCTGGGGAACTTTAATACTTGCAGCGATATGATCATTCTTTTTACTTCAAAGCAGACGATAAAAAAAAGGACAATTTTCACAGCCTTTCAGCGGCGGCGGGACGGTTTTGAAATGCATTCTGGGTAATCTGGCGGCTTTGGGCTCCACGGGGGGTTCAGTGTTGTGATTAATAAATAAATAACTAACCCTCTTTGGTGGGCTAAGGCAAATATTTTAAATTGTTTATCAGAGGAAACATTTTACTGATCAGTATTCCAACACAGCGGCACACGAGGAGAACCATTGTGACGCAGCGGGAGGTTTAAACACCACATTCATATCTTTATTATTAATACAGATTTAAACAAAGAGGCCGGGGGAGAGAGGGTTAATCAACGGCACCAACAAGACACCTACAGCTTCCATGAGAGCAATGTCTGGCTGTCCCTAACTATGGGATAGAAGCCCTCCGTTTGAAATATGCCCTGTAGTTTGCCATATACTCATTTTCTAAGTGTTTTAGTTTTTGAGCTTGAAGGTTATTTATAAAGTTACATTTCAATTCTGGTTGAAGTAATTGTCTTTAGGATCCTTTTTTAGTGCTAAATTGTTTCTTAAAAATACAAATAAATGTGTCAACCTTATATATTTCTTTTAATTACCTACTTTGAAACTTCTTTTTTCGATGGTTCATGTTCTCACCACCTGAAGCTGAAGCAGAGTCCTCGTATGTGTGAACGTACCTGTCCATAAACTCGATTCTAATTCTGAAAATAATCCTCTGACGGTGCGTCCACACGGCAGCATGCGTTGAAGCTTGCCGGTGGGCGTGGCTGACGTGCGACCAACAACCAATCACTTTAATCTCCCGCCCCGGACACACAATGATTTGATTGGCTGACGCTTCGACGCTTGAAAAGTTGAACTTTTCTCAACTTTCGAAGCGAGCAACGGAACCACAATGCAGTTCGGCAAAGCGTGACGCTCCCGTCTCCATTGAAGCACGCGACGCTGTAGTGTGGACGTACCGTAGTACCTCATAATTACACGATTTCACAGCCAATCAAACGGATGCATTACAACATCTGCATTATATCAGACAACCCACGTTAGCTTCTAGCTTCATGCTAACTACTCTTTTTAAAGTGAGTTGCTTTTATCTGCAGATTATACGTGTCTTTGTTTTGATTGGTGCGATTAAAATAATGTAGTTTTGTATCTGTCTAGTTAATTGAAAACGAAGATTCTTATCATTATTATTAATGCAGATTTAAAGAAAGGCACAGAAAGGATTAATCAACAACACAAACAAGACATTTACAACATCGACGACAACAACGTCTGACTGTCCCTAATTATTGGATAAAAGTCTCATTAAAGTGGGGAAAATAACTCCGTGATGACGTGAGCTCACGGCCAATCAAACCTCTGCATTACAACATCTCCATTATATCAGACAACCCACGTTAGCTTCCTGCTAAACCTGTATAAACGTCTCTCTGTATGGTTTGGATAATGGTCTCGTCCTCGTTTTGTCTCTGCACATGTCTAGTTAATTGAGAAAAAAAAACATTCCCCAAAAGGCTTTTTAACCAGCAAAATGCATAAAGGTACAACGTAAACAAAACCAAAATGTAAACGGTCTGCAAAGTTAAAACATCTCAAACTTCCAGAACATAGTGACATCACTACGGAACCCCCGTACTCCTATTGGCTAGCGCTCCAACACATTGTACGTGATGCTAGGTGCAGTAAAACAATTAAAAGAAAGATAAAATGTCACCAATCAATAATCATTGCAGTGAAGTCGGCCTAATTCAGAAACTCAAACTCAACAACAACAACAACACACTTTCTGCAAGACAGTGCAAGCAACAGCACACATGTTTGTTTAGTCCTTTAAGCAGCTGTCAATCAAAGGCAGGGACACGCCCCCTTTCTAGCAAACAGAGCATTTTCTGAAATGTCCTCAAAAATGTTCCTTTTTTTTATTTGATGATTTGTTTATGTTTATGTGTGTGTGTGTGTGTGTGTGTGTGTGTGTGTGTGTGTGTGTGTGTGTGTGTGCGTGCGTGCGTGCGTGCGTGTGCGTGCGTGCGTGCGTGTGTGATGTAAATAGTAGCAGGACGTTGTTCTTGTTCCTTTTATAAACACATCTTCTGAGGACACACGTTGATCTGATCTGTGAAACGTCTCCTCCTCATTATGTCCTCATGACTTTAATTAAGAGTGCTTCCTGAGCGCCACCATCAGCAGGATTTCTGACGCCTCGTGCACTTTTTAATGCATCCACATTAGTTTTTTAATACATGTCGGACTCACAAACCAACACCGTTAAAGGTCGGAGGAGAAGCTTCTGCTCATCAAGAGACAACAAGACCTGTCTGAACTCATTTCATGGCTGTTGTCTTTTTCATGTTTTATACCCTCCCCTTTTTACTGCCCATCTAATGGCTTATTTATTACATCCATTCTTTATAAGCCGGCTCCTGTGTGGCCTCATTACGACTTCAGCACTGCTTTGGTATTCCAGGATAATTATGAGCTTCATTGTTTTAATAAGAGTCTCGGTCAGCCGGCTACATCTTCACGGGTCCCGGCGGGGGGGAGCGGACAGATGGATCCGACTCGGCAGGTAAATATTTATACGCTGTGGAGGAGATGTGGAATCTCATCAGCTGCCTCTGAAGGCGCTGGGATGCTCGTCTGCTGAACGTCCACGGAAAGGCTCCGGATTACATTCAACGCAATCAGGATACTGAGAAAACATGTCTTACAGATACAAAGAAAACATGTTTCTAAAAATGTGGGATTTCTAGCAGGATTCAGAGTTACTAAAAAGAGGGGCTTTGGACACCAGAAGGCTTGAGGTCCTTATCAGATCAAATTAAATAATAACACACCAAAACAACCCGTTGTTTCTGTTGATACCACCACGGAGGTTTGTTATCTAGATATACGTGTGTCGTAAGAAGTTGTATTTGAAGAAGGAAGATGTCACGATTCTCATGTTATGTCACGTTTATAGTTTTGTAGGTTTGGGTGTTTTTGCTGTTTTCCATGTCATGGTACATATCACATACGTATATATCATAGCCTTGAAATAAAGGAAGTTTCAGTTTATATCTGCATTTGGGTCCTGCTTGTTTCACAAACCGTGACAGAAGATTGCAGTGGAGGACGTGTTGAATCTCATCTGTCTCTGACGGGATGTTCGTCTGCTGACCGTCCACACACTGGCCTCAGGAGGAATGGAGTACATGTAACGGGATGATCAGGATAAAGTTACATCGAAAACATCTCGTTAATGTTTCTAACAACTGGGGATTAGCAGGATTCAGAGTTACTCAAAAAAGGGGCTTTCCATTAGAATAGAATCCTTTCTTGTCATCACACATCCAGGCACAAGGAGACGAGTAGAGCTACTGCTTTTTGGTGCCATCAACAAAAACAAAACCAACCATTCAGGAGAAGACAACATGCAAACAACAAGCATTCATACTCCACTATGCAGATAGAGCTAAATGAGATTCAAGTATCTCCGAGCACACAAACTGCAGGATGCAAACCTGTTGGGCAATGTGCAGAATTAGCATACGCTGCATTCATGGCAGTATAGCCTACATGTGGACTAGTTACAATATGGCCAGGTGGATCCATACGCTGTGGAGGAGATGTTGAATCTCATCAGCTGTCTCAGACGGTGTTCGTCTACTGAACGTCCACACACTGGCCTCAGGAGGAATGGATTACATGTAACGGATAATCAGGATACTAAGAAAAACTGTATTAAAGTCACACAGAAAAAATCTCATTAGTGTTTCTAAAAACTGGGGATTTCTAGCGGGGTGCATATTATTATTCTTCATGTGAGCCAGTACTGAGACAGTTAGAATAGGCTTGATCCCCAGACAAACACCTGAACGTGTGTGTGGATAATGTTCAGATGTATTTATCCATCATGCTGCGTCTCCAGAGGTTATACTGCAGGTCAGGAAGTGTGCATCTTTCTGTTGCATTGCAAGCAGCACTGAGACCCCCCCATTAAAGGAGAAGCTCATCCGGACGGCTGCAGGTTGTAACCTTGGTGCTCTGGAGGAAGCTGCTAGCTACCGTTAGCGCGCGGCGGCGCTGAAGGACATCCTGGTGTCCAGGGTCGGACTTTAAAAAAGTAATCCATTACAGTTACTGGTTTGTAAGAAGTCTCTCTGCATGTGGGCTGATTTTCAGCACCATGAGTAGTGCTGTTACATTGGATCCAGAGAGCACAAGATGAACATTATTATCTCTACGGTGGACAATTTGTTATGATCCAGAGTCCTCTAAATCTTTCAAATGTATCAAAATCAGTCCAGATATGTTCCTATATATGTTCCTATATGTTCTTCCTGGTTAAAACTGCCACGTATGACCCTGAAGATGTTAGAAATGGATCCAGCATCCTCAATAACCCCCAAAACCACTCAAAAATGGGTCCAAATCCTTTAAAAGATATTGTCTGCATATGCTAATAATGCTAATAATGCTAATTATGCAAATTGTGCAAATTGTGTGTTTCTTATTTGCATTGAGGAAGATGCTAGCTGCCGTTAGCGCTCGGCGGCGCTGAAGGACATGCTGGTGTCCAGGGTCGTAGTTTAAAAATGTAATCCATTACAGTTACTGGTTTGTAAGAAGTCTCTCTGTGGGCTTGAGTAGTGTTGAAACCATTGGATAGAGAGAGCACATGATGTTCCTCCCTCAGGCCAGAGACCTTTAACCTGAACTCTGTGAAGAACATCCAGAACATTCGTCTGTTCGCGTCTTGCTAATTATTTATCCATATATCGTATTCCATGTGCTTGTAGACTCTTCTTGCTCTATTTCTATTTTATTTGTATTTATGTCTGAAAACATTCTCTTGCTCTATTGTATCTGTTGTATTAGTTTGATGTCCTATATATTCATGTTGCTCTGCTGGAGGAGGACTTCAGCTTCTCATCTCCATATCTCCTCTGTAGCTGCAGAGCTCATGATGATAAGGACTTGAATCTTAAATCTTGAAGATGAACATTATTATGTGGACAATTTATCTTCAAATATTTAAGCAATCTGTCTCATCCAGATGATCCAGAGTCCCCTAAAACTTCAAAATCAGCCCACAGAGGGAACAAGCAGTGTTCTTGTTTAAACTGCAATGTATGATCCTGAACATGTCAGAAATGGACTCACCTCCAAAACCACAACAATTGCCCAAATAGCCATTTCGAAACGTAATCCATAAGAATAACGCTAATGAATACAACATGCAGGTTAGCACCCAGCAGTTTCTATGTTCTGGGGACTCTTACTATACATTTCTATCATTAAACTTAATGGGTACATCTCCAGGTTCACGACAGGCCTCTCTGAGCTGCAGACAGACCATAATGGAAAGCTCCAGATCACAGAAAGATGAGCGTCTAACACGGCGACGGACGTTTTTCTCCTCAAGCTGCTGAATGTT